>NW_023600993.1:51443386-51563199 GCF_014898055.3 Talpa occidentalis
AAGCATGACTGCATGGATTTTATGGGTGTTGTCTTGGTAGTTGCTGCTGGCATCCAGTTATATCCTACTTAGGGATGTTCCTCAAGGAAATTCTCCTAAGTCTTGGGTCTAGAGCACTGTGGAAGAACACTATCAGAGGCAAGTTTGAGAAGCATTTGACTCGGCTATGTATTATTCACTGATCAATACGAGAATCACTTGGAATTCTCAAATCATGCTATAAAAAAAAGAGATGGAAGAATGTGTTAAATCTAAGTAACAAGTTCCAGGAAAATAAATAAAAATATTTGACCATTCAAAAAATTTAGTTAGTCCTTGTGAAACAGTCAGTTAATTCAAGGAAGAATCATTCCACTTGCTTTTTGCACCCGTCCTCCTGTACTTTGGGCAAGTATTTCTGAGCCTAATTTTCTTTTCTGATGAAACTGAGCTAATAATCATCCAGCAGCCTCCTCCAAGGTAAGAGCCAAATGAAATAATTGAATGTGCTGTAAAAATTGCAAAGCGCCTGACAAATGCAGTGTTATTAGTTCCCGTTGAAATATCAGCCTGGGAGGAAGCAGAGAGAGGGATGTTTTCATTCCTCCCTCCCTTGCTGCTGCTTTCTGTGAACCGGAAAGACTGGAACCTGTATTTGGAAGGAACTGTATTTGGAAACCTGTATTTGCATTTCTCTGGTGAAACTGAAAGGGACAAGTTGCTTATTGTTTCCCAACCTCCTAGATTTTGAAATTTCTTCATCATTACTCTTTTTGTTGTGTTTTCAACATTTGCAATTTTATTGAAGACCATTGTGCTTCTCCTGAGAGAACCTCAAGAAAGAAGAATATAGACCCCTAAGACTGGATCAGGAGTGAAATTTATAAATAAAAAAGGCTGTATTTGTATTTCAAAGAAAGTATTATAGGTTTTCTCCTCAATATCAGAATTTACTGGCTTATTACATGACACCAAACCATTGAATTAATCTCTTAGGAAACACACAATTTGGAGATTAAAATTCTTTAGCTCTTCAGCTTTTGGGAAATTTCAAAAGCCATTGATATTCTTCTCATGCCTAGACACCTAAGGGTGAATGTAATTAAAATGCAATGAGACAGCGCATACCAATAAAAAAATGTCCTGAACCTTCATGTCCTTGGTATATCGGCTCTGTGTGTCAGCTCATGGTGGAAAATCATAGGGTATTTCACTTTTGTTTTTTTAAACAACACTGTGTTAATAAAGCAAGAAAAACTTTCAAGTAATAGTTGATTCATTCTGAAATTTAAGGCATCAATGAGACCCTGGGATGTGATGTTTCTTCTCCCTGCATATAATAGAGCAATAATGCATGCTTATATACTTGAAGAGCAGGATTTCCATGGAGAATTTATACTTACATACTTGAAGAGAAGGGGGTCCATGGAGAATTTATTTCTGTTCCAGGTGTCACAGTGAACAGTCTGAGAATAACTGACTGGTTCTTTCTAGAAACAGAGATGACAGTGCAAATACCTAACACACCTCACAGCAGGAGCCTGAAAAAAATTAAAGGTTGAAATGTCATCAGTCAGCATGGATAGTTTCTTCCTAGATCTCAGTGGGACTCCTTTACTGTGTTATCCCGAGATACTAGTATGAATGCCTGCAGGGGCTAAAAAGAATATTTCAAAGTCAGGCTATTTAGAGTTAATCCAAACTGCAAGCTGTTATTCCCTTAGGACCCAAGAATTGGAAGACAAGTGGAGGACAAATAGAAATAAGCTAAATCCTCAGGCCTGGTGGGATTCGTGCCCTCTGAGTTAGTTTACCTAGGAAAATCACATTAAAATACTTCACGACTTTGTTAACTCTTCATTCCTTAGCACAAGTCAGGAAGAACTGGTAGTTCTACATTATCTTTGAGACTGTGACAAATTATTCTTTGGCATGTAACTATCCAGCTATATAGATATTAAAACCCTAACTATGAATCAAAACGTAAAATATGAATAGCCTTTGATAATTCCATATCTAGATATACAGCCTGTGGAGGTAATAAGAGGAGTACACAACAGATGATGTCAGGATGGTTCACCACATTTTTTATGACAGTAAACAAAAAAATAATGTTCAACAATAGGGAGGTGTTTCTTAAAAATGGGGTTAGGTGAACTATGAAGACATGAAAAACAGTGATGCATTGGTATTTTAATTAATAAATTATTTAAATTATTGACTAGTATCAACATTCATGTTTATAAATTAATGTAACAACATTAACTTAAGAAACACAGTACAAAATTGTATGTTTGCATATATATAACTATACACCTGAAAGGCTTTAGGTTAACCAAATGTTATCGATATTTTATTTCTCTCTCCCCTGTGATGCTCACCAGTGGGCAACCACACCTTTTTACCAATAAGGGGATAGCATCTGTTTCTTCATCTGTTAAATGTACCTAAAAACCTCAAAGGTATTTTAGAAGTGAATGAAGGAATATGTGTAAGATGCTTGAAACAGGGTTGGCATAGGATGAATCCTTGATCGTATTAGCTATTTTTTCTGTGATCATTATCATCGTTATTAGTTATCAGCTCAAACAGCTTCACAGAGTCTAGATGATTATCATTTTTGAATCATTCATTGACACTCTCTTTGAAATGACAAAGCTGTTCCCACTCTTAGCTGTGAATGGAAAGCCCAGGGGCAGCGCCCCCTCAGAAAGGAAATCATTCATTAAAAAGTTCATTTGAAGGCCTGCCCGGTGACGCAGTGGTTGAGCGCTGGGCTGCGAGACTGCCCGCAGCCTCTGCAGCGCCGGTTCGATCCCTGGCCACCGGCGAGGGTCCCACATGACACGCAGACCTCTCCTGCCGCCTGCTGCTCCCCGCAGCAGTGTACTTCGTCAGTCTGCCTGTTCTGCTCCCCATGCTGGCTCTGGTGAATTCTCTCACCCTCCCGCACTTCTGACTGTACCCAGTGCTTGTGTAAATAAATAAATAAATCTTTAATAAATAAATAAATAAATAAATAAATAAAAAGTTCATTTGATAGAGTAGTAACACTCCTTGAAGTATATAAAAAGTTATTTTTTATACTGAGCCTGTACTAATCTAGAGGGCACATTAAATCAAGCAAAATATAATTTGTGGTTCTTCATCTAATTGAAATGAAAACAATTCCATATGCTAGGTGCATATCGCTAAACACTTAGCAACATTTCTTCTTGCTTAATAAGAAAAAGCAATAGGATTAAGAAGACAAGATCACATTGTTAATTACATTATCTGTACAATGGCATACTGTGCCACCCTTCACTCTCATGTTTCAGAAGAAAACAATTGATGTGAGAAAATGCTCACAGTGTAAATTATAATTAAACATTGTCAGACTGGGGCAATGCATAATTACAGTAACAAGTAAGAGGAATAAACAGTCACAGTCTTTGTTGAGTGTTTGCTCTGTGACAGGCACTGTGCTGAGCTTGGCAGGTGCATTTTCTTATTCACTCCCCAAAACAACCTTCTGAGGTAGGAACTACTATTTTTCTCCCCCTTTCACAGCTGAGTAAAGCAAGTCCAGCTGGCCTGAGAATCCAGGCTGTGTCCGAATCTAAGGTTCACATTTATAACTACTGTGAGGTGTGAGTGTGCCTGTAGAAAAAGGAAGAAGATGGGGAGGAAGAGGAAGGGTGAGAGGAGAGAAGGAAAAGAAACACAGGAGGGTGAGGATGTATTTTTTCCATGTCAGTCTTCCCTGGGGGTGACAGGACTTTAGTTTGCAACAGTGGGAATTACAGTCAAAGGTAAAAACTCTTCATTATGGTTTTTCTAAGTAAGTCTCTGGCCACTGCTGAATCCATATTGATAAAAAACCAAGCCCTTGACAACATTTTGAGTTTCACAGAGTTATTCTCCCTTGATTTAGAGTGGCATCTCCCATGGCCTATCTGTCAGCAGAGTGTCCCCAGGCACAGACCCATGGGACCACTGGGCCCAGGCCAACAGCAGGCTCCACAGCCACCTGTCTTGGAGCAGCTGGAGGGCCAAAGGAAAGGGCTGGTTCCCAAAGGTTACACATACAAGTGTTTAAATGGAAACGTTCCCGTTGACATAGTGTTATCTGGACCACAGTATCAGCTGAGTAGAATTTCCAGTCACACTAGCTGGCGTCGTGCCCTCAGTGAATGTCTTTAGACCCAGTCCAGGTATCAATAGCTTTCAGCTGTTGAATGTGACAAGTCACTTTCAATGGATTTGATCGAATTTTGACTGAACCTCAAAATATTTTGAGGGGAAATAAAGGCATACAATAAAGTGCCCTGGGTTCCATAATAACGATCATCCACAAAGTAGCTTCATTTCTGCTTTTCTGAGGAACGAGACTGGGTGGGTTCTGAGCCACACCTGTCTTCAGTTCTGGTTGTGCCATTTTCCCATGCAGGATGCAGTCCACTTATAACACTGTGGGAATTTTCTTGAAACTCTTCTAACTCATTTTAAATTACATTTATTTGCCAATTTAACAGTTTTAAGTGTTATTTTGGTGTTCACATAATACATGCAAATTTATATATACATTAGAATAGCAAAAGTATTGTAGAATTACATTTTAATATGTACCCTTTAGAAATTTTATTGTATGCAGATCGGATTTTAAATAACACTTCACATCTATAATGTTTGTGTGCACTGTCCTTTGTGGGTAACTTAAGGAATAGCCAAGGGTAATTTTGAGTATGACTTCTTTTGCTCTAGGCAACATTTCCTCTCTGCCTCCCTCCATCATCACTATCATTTTAAGTTGAAATTTCACTGTATTTATAACAAATTGTTTTTGATACTTTCCAGTGGTGGCCCCAGAATCTACAAAGTGCTGCTGGCTGATGTTTAACTCTAAATATTATTCATGACGAGTTCCAGGTAGCAGCTGTTTTTTCTTTGTTCAGATTTGTGAAGCTCCTGTCATCATCTGTTAATATTGCATGTCCGTTCCACTGGGTACTAGATACTGCGTTACTCTAAAAATATATTCCCTTTTCCATTGGGCTTTCTGAGTGGTCTGAAAACTGATTTAATTGTATCTTTTTATTTTTTGTATCTCTAGCAATGGAAGATTGAATAAGATAATAGTTTCACTGATACCAGGGAAACTTGGATTTATTTTGCCTACACATGTCATAGGGTAATTTTTGTAAAACATAAATCTGGTTTTGTTACCCTTCCACAAGTAAAATCCTGTAGACATTCCTGATTACCTACAAGATGAAGTTCAAATTTCATGTAAATATGCCTTACAAAATCTGTATGTTGTGTGCTTCCCTCTCAACATTTCATTCCCCTGTATACTTTGTGGTCTAGCCAAATATTTTCTACTACTCAGTCATGCCAGGCCTTTTCATAACTCCAAGCATTTGCTCCTATTGTTTTCTCTGCCAGGAATGCCTGGTATCAGCCCCCTCTCTTTGGTGAGTTTATACCTGTTGAACACTGAACTCAAAATTATTTCCTCAGTTGTGCCTTCCTTGACTTCCTCAGTTGCACTTATGTCTTTTTTTCTCCCACATGGAAGAACTGGGTCTAGGTCAGAGATGTGGGGAATTGAGAGTAGGGAACAGAGCAGGCAGGTTTACTGAAATACACTGCTAAGGGGAGCAGCAGGCAAGACTGGGGAGGTCTGCTGTGCCATTGTGGATCAGCTCCCTTGCTGGGGATTGAACTTAGGCTGTAGTAGTGATAGCATTGAGACTTAATCCCTAGGCACCAGGGAGGCCTTAATAATGTCTTCTTATAGTTTTATACCTCGATCTAGGTAGTTTTCCCATGTTCTCACCCTTTATCAGGCTGTGAATTCATCATTAACAGAGGCAATGCTTTGTTTCCCTTTGAAATGCTAGGACCTAGCATGGTTTTCGGAACACAGGAGTTCTATAAATGTGAAATGAATGAATGAAAGTCAGACAGAGACACAATCTTAAGACTCAAGTAGCATAGGTGCGTTTGACTAGGAGTCCACAGAATTACTGCAGGTTTTAATGAATTTCCTGTTAGATGAATACTAAAATTGTGATTGAATCTGTGTGTGGACATTTGTGTGTGGATTTATCTGAGTAGCTCATACATGAATCCATCATGTTCCAAAAACATTTACGATGGAATAATAAGGTTACACAAATTAATGGCGTAATTCAAACTCTTGAGAAAATTAAGGTCCATCTTTGCTCTGCGGCATGACAGAAGGAAAGAAACGAAAAAACAATGCCAAGGGGGATGGGAGCTTTTGAGAGAAATGGGTGGATACAAGTGTCCCTAAAGTCACCAGGATTGTCTTGTTTCAGTCTTAAGAGTGGAGGGTGCTCAAAATATTGTGCTTGGAAGAACTTATGTCTAAGTACCTCGCAATGCAGGTCAAGGGCTTACTCACTTGCTCTCTTGTCTATTGTGGCATTATTAAATGAGAGGGCACGTGGCTGGTGACTAGTGAGGAGGAATTTTCTCCCTTCCTGTTGAGTCATTCCCCCAAACAATCTCTCCATGAATATCAGAGTGCCAGGGGAAGTAACATTAGTTTGTGGATTCCTTGCTATTTGAAACCTATAGCTCAATTATCAGCCACTCCCTGTGACTTTTTCTTTCTTTCTAACTTCATAAATTTCTCTTACATTTTCAATTGTGTGAGTTATTTGCCATTTGCTTCCATAATCTGGTGTTTGTGCAATGTCATTGGCAAAAGTTGATATGTGCTTCTTGGTACCCCAGGGATTCCTACAGAACCATAATGATAGAATTAATCTATAAATGTGGTCTCGAAAAGCACCTCTGGGCCTGAATCTTTGACTGAAAGGCAGGGTGGAATAGAAAGAATCTGTTGGCACCATCATCATTATCTAAATGGATGCAAATGCAGCAGATTGAAAATGCTCATCCTTACCAGAAATGATAAGAATCAAAGACCTGCTATTTGCATGTTTAATTGTAATGGTGCTGTGAGACCAAATTACCGAGCAGGAGTTATAGACATTTCACAATGGTGCTTGGCACCACATTCATTTTTGTCATCCTTGATGGGTATTGGAAGATGGCTAGGTTTCCTAAACATTTGTGCTTCCAACTTGGGATGCTATTTATGCACATTAGGAAAACACCATATGAGTTCAAATGAACAGAGTTATATGAGCCTCCTTTCTGCCTAATTCAGGTCAAATGATGACCTGTGTATGCAGTACATAGTGTTTTTCTTTTATTAGACATAAACTTTGTTTCAGGCACAGTGCTGAGCTACTTACAACCATTATCTCATTTAACTCTCATATCCCCTATGAAGTAGATTGTTATTATTCCTATTTTACAAATGTGTAATCTGAAATAAATCAAATAACTTTCATTGGCATGGTAAATGATTAAACCAAGGTATAAACATCTGACTTGGTAGCCAGAGTTGTTGATTTGTGAAATAATTTCTTCTAGCACCAAAGCATTCATTCATCAACTCACTGATTACAGTTCTTAAGTACAAAGAACAAAATGAAAGCAAATCAGATATTGCCCCTGCCATTAAGAAGTTCCAGTATCGGGTCTCTCTGGTGGCACAAGGGGTTAAGATGCAACCTATGAAGCTATCCACAGCCACTGCAGGTTGAGTTCGATCCCCGGCCAGGGGGCTACTCACATGGCGCAGCAGACCTCTCCTGACTCACCCACTGCTCCCCTCAGCAGTGTATTTCAGTCAATCTGCCTGTTGTGTTCCCCGCTCTGTCTCTGGTGAATCCTCTCACTCCCGCCCCGCACCTCTGGCCTGTACCCCAGTTCTTGTATGCATAAATAAATAAATTTTTTTTAAAAAAATAGAGAAGTTCCAGTATCTAGTGAACATGTTAGAGACAACCAGAAATGAAATCCTGTTTTTTTGTTTTTTTTTTTTAATGGAAACATCAGCAGCATCATATTTGCCATCTTCCTCCTCATCACCATCACTTAAGCTCTTAATTTATTCCAGTAGCTATACTGGGCACTATTTCCTCCTTACAATACTTGTAAGATTAGTGGGAATCATCCCCACCACATGGTTAAAGAGACTCTAGCCCACAGAGCTTGACTGACTTTGCCCATGTTCCCCAGTCAGTAAGTGGCAGAGGCAGTACGTGAACACAGAACTTTCCAACTCTAAAAAAGTCTGAGACCACCCTAAAAATATGTTACCCAAGGATTATTTAGAGACTATACTGAAAATGATGGGGATAAAAGCTTAGTGAATAATGAAAGCTCCTGTGAATAGAGTACTCACTTTGTCATGAGCTATGCTGGCAACAGTTCATAGAAGAGAGACGAGGCTTTGCAATACCCTGTAGGTGGGTTTTGTTAGCATTAATTCTATTTTTCAGACAAGGAAAGTAAGGCCCAGAGAGGTGAAATGTCTTGCCCAGGATCCACACACAATAGGGGACACATTTAAGCCCAAACCTGGTGTATTCTGATGCCCCTTATTTTTAAGACTGCCACCCAGATCATCCTTGGAAAATGCTTATTTTCAGAAGGAGTACAAATAAAACCTCCAAAATGTGCCCCCAAGATACTTGAAAGAAGTAGGGTGTGTGTGTGTGTGTGTGTGTGTGTGTGTGTGTGCGTGCGCGTGCAGAAGGAAGGAAGTGGTAAAAAGGCTTTGGTAGAGAACTCAAGAAAACCAAGTAGATCTAAAGACTCTGGAGTCTGACGTCCTGCAATCTCCCTGTATCTGCTGATAACAAGTCAATTCTGGAGGGTCAAGGGGGAGAAGTCTGTCATTATTAAGGAGGAGAGTCTCTGTCTATACCTTTTCAACTTATATATTGAAGGGCAAGAATCCTTCCTCTCAGCTTTCCCTGGAATGTTGCTGGATTTCAGAGTCTCACTCAGCTTCGGAAGATTGGAATTCACAGGATGTTAGAAGATTTGACATAATGAGAGCAAGATCATTTATTAAGCACCTATTATGTGAATACTTTATTTCCTCATTTCATCCCTTTACCTGCTCTGCAAAGGACATATTTTTTTAATGCCATTTTACACACTAGCAGATGGTAGTTCAAGCACAGAACTTTCCACAAGGTTGCACAGTTAGTATGAGACAGACCCAGGATTCAGATCCAAGATTATATTGTAAGCACAATTTAGTTCTCTCTTTGGTAGTCAGAGACCGGTATGAGGATCTGGTGTCCCCCAAGATACCTGAAAGAAGTAGGGGTGTGTGTGTGTGTGTGTGTTTGTGTGTGTGTGTGCGCACGTGCAGGAGGATGGAAGTGGTAAAAAGGATTTGGTAGAGGATCTGGTTAAACATGGTTTGCTGGCTGACTTTCTTATCTAAGTTGCTGGCCCATGAGCTTCCTTCTTCTTTAGGCCTCCACTTCTTTCTTTTGGTCCCATTTTCATTGCTAATTTATTGGACTTATAGGATAGGATGTCTGCGCTGCCATTTCTCTCGTCTAGGGGATCCCCTCTCCAGCAATTCCTTACACAAGTGTTAAAAACTATACTATAACCAGATAACAATAACTGTGGACTGGGAATGAACAGTTCACCTAAGAACAGTCAAGCTGTGGATTGGCTATCAATCTGTAAGGTAAACTACAGTGAAAGCAGGGAGGACCCACACCTATAATCTAGATCAATAAGATGGTACTAATAAATTTCATTTTCTTTCCTTTGCTCTGCACCACCCCCCACACCCAGGATTTAAATGATATAAAATACTAAGACACAGGGAGAGATCTTGTAGTTACTTTTAGGAGTAGTATTTGTGAAGATGTCTAGAAAAAGGCCATTAAAATCTGGGGTGATGAGGGAAGCAAAGGAGTGATGGAAATAGAAGTAGCTCAGCACAAGGCCTCCCCTGGTGGCGCAGCTGTTGAGCGCTGGGCTGCAAAGCTGCCTGCAGCCTCTGAGCGCCGGTTTGATCCCCGGCCACAGGCGAAGGTTCCACATGGCATGACAGACCTCTCCTGCCATGCCCGCTGCTCCCCTCAACGGTGTATTTCAGTCAGTCTGCCTGTTCTGTTCCATGCTCTGAATTCTCTCACCCTCCCGCGCTTCTGACTGTACCCAGTGCTTGTACAAATAATAAATAAAAATCAAAAAAAAAAAAAAGAAGAAGAAGTAGCTCAGCACAGTGGAACAGGGTTCATTGTGAGCGGTACTGCTGACTGTTTTAGATCCTGAACCTGTATTCAGGTGGACCTGGATTCTAGCCCACCTCTGGGATTCCTGTCTCTTTTGGTCCTTACCTTTACTTCTATTTAAACCCAACTATTTAAAGTAGCACATGAACTCTCTGTTGCTTGTATTCTAGGTAAGAACAGACATAAAACTTCAAGAAGAAATCCAGTGCAGAAGGAAGGTGACTCCAAGCTTGAGAAACGTTTGGATTTTTTTCCATTTAGTGCTATTAAAATGTAAATATAAATCTGGATAGATAAAATTTTATAACATCAAGTCAAATAGACTTCTGAAATTGGTGGGGAACTTAACTTTGAGCTAAGTAAAATCTTTATTTAATCCATGATTCCTATATAAACATCTACAACTAGAAGTCTTGGCTGTGTTTAAATACTTTCTCCAGTGGAGATCTCACTATTGTGCTGTAACTGTCAGCTTTGAATGCCTAAATCATGTGCATACCAAGTAACTAAGATAAAAATATGATATCAAACAAAGTAACATATTTCTAGTACATATTTCTAGTAACATATTTCTAGTATTTCCAGTTATAAACATTCATTCATTGTGTTAGGCATGGAAGTGAACACAGCAAGTTGAATCTGCCTCTGTAAAGTGTATATTATTTTTCCAGATTTATATTATAAAAATTTTCAAACTTACAGAATAGTAGAGAAAAGAGTATGATGACCCCTCTGTACCATTACCCAGATCTATAATAAAGAACATATGGGCCTTTTTGTTTTATGTTGTCCCCACATCTCCCTACCACTGGGCTGGATTATTTTAATTAAGTCCCAGGTGTCATATCATTTCATTTTGTGTCTCTTGTTTTTCCTTCTATAATCACAATAGCATTATTCATACTTAGAAGTATTTATTAATTATTTGTTAATGTAACTTAATTTCTAGACAGTTTATTTCTTCAGATTTTTCTGTTTGTATTATAAATGTCCATTTACAGTTGATTTGCATGGAGATTTACATTTCAATGGGAAGTGTTCTTGAAATATAAACATAGCTGAATGTGATATTTTATTACTAAATGTAAACTCACAAGAGAGAGTATAGATTCTTTAAAATAGATTCTAAAAATTACTAGCTTTTCTTTATTTTTATCTATTTTGTTCTTCTTCTTTTAGAAATTCGTCTTTTAAAGATTATGATAAACATGAGATTGGACATAACGTTCCTGTGGCACTGAAATGTTTTGGTTTTTTTTTTAAGTTTCATTTATTTATTTTATACAAGAACTGGGATACAGGTCAGAAACGTGGGAGGGTGAGAGAATTCACCAGAGCCAGAGTGGGGAGCAGAACAGGCAGGCAGAGTGAAGACACTGCTGAGGGGAGCAGTGGGCAAGACAGGGGAGTTCTGCTTCGCCATGTGGGGTTCTCCCTGGCCGGTGGGGAATTGAACCGGCGCTGCAGAAGCTGTGGACAGCTTCGCAACGTGGCGCTCAACAGCTGCGCCACTGGGGAGGCCCGTTTTTCTTTTTTTTACATGAGTTTCTTAGTTAATAAAGGACAGGTCATGTTCACAAAGCAATAATACTGCTTTTTAAAAGTCTTTTATTGCTAAGGCCAGTCATCCTCAAAGAACTATTTTATTAAGTTCACTAAAAAATAGACTTGTAGAGCTGTTGATGCAGCAATATACTTCTAAGACCTAATACAATAGAAAACATATGACACGAACAGAAATAATTAATGTATATTACATTCACACATAATTATATAAGTTGCTAAAACATATTAGTTAAAAAGAACATGTGAGATAAACATTACAGATAATAATTGTATTTTATTTTAATATATATCAATTAGCATATTAAAAATAGATAATGATATGTATTATAGCTAATAACATCCATCTCATTATTATAGCACTGATATTTTTAATTAAAAATATTATTGAAGCATCACTGGTTTATAACATTACATAGGTTTCACGTATACTGCAAATTAACATCTGCATAATACAACACCACCAAAAGTCTGGTTTCTGTCCTTCACTGTACAATTGGCCCTTTTTATGATATTTACCCATTCCTCTGGCCCCTTCCTTTTGATAATTACTATTTGGTTCCTATATTCTAAGTGTTTCATAACATTGAAATAGTTTATAATATCGTAGTCCATTATCTCCAAGATAACAGTTCTTTAAAAAGATCCAAAAAACCTAAAAATTATGTTTTTGTGTATATATGCACATATATAACTTGTACATATGCATCCAATCTATACATATTATATATTTGTGTATATGTACATTTATTTACATATATACTTCTGAATATGTATGCGTATAAATTATACACATAGATCCATATTCATATATAATTTTCTATATATGTATACATATAAATATGCACATATATGAAAGAAAATGCATAAAATAGTCACATTTGCGATTAATCTATGCTCCAATACTCAAATATCTATGTGTATGAATGGAATGGTCTTGATGGCTGTATGCCAAAATGTTATCAGTGATTCTCTCTGGACAATAGGTTTTCTTTAATATTTGAATAATTGTTAGGATTTTTATGTTTTCTGCATTTTTAAATACTATATTTTTATATTATAGAAGCTATTTTTTAGAGAATATTATAGCCAAGAAATACCTTCAACTCATCAGATGAGAATTCTTCATTTTTTAGAAAGCAAAAATGACTATCTTAAGTTTATAGAATTTCAAACACACCCATGAGGACCATAATACTTGTTCTTTCTCCACCTAGAACAAGTTTCTAGCAGGAGTTTTAGTCACTCATGTAAATGGGTTTCTACTAAGACTGCCTTACAAAGTCTCCAAACTCAGACCCACCAAAGTTTTGACCTGAGTTGGGACTACTACCACCATGAAGGTTTAGTGTTAAACACAAATGTAAGAGAATTTATGCTCGCTTAGACAGTACTGTTATAAGGCATGAGGAGTGGGACCAAATTATTCTCATGAGTCAGAGTGGTCTAGAAAAATTCATGCATAGGAAAAAAGATCATACACACGCACACACACACACACACACACACACGGAATGTACACTCAAAAATCTCCAAAGGCATTGAGAGGAAAAAGTAATGATCATTATCAATTCCACTATGTGCAGCCGTGTAGGTTGGGTTCTGCACATCTCCTGAGGTTTGGGGTTCATTAATATTAGCAATGATAAGTGTTTATGTGAATGATGCCTCCTTGGACACATACAGCATACTTAAAGTTTCTGGGTACAATCGGGGTCAGGAAAACCTTCCTGGAAAGAGAGAGACATTGCTATCATCACTGCAGAAAAAATCAATTTCTTAGTGATTTACTAACATTGCTGTTTAATAAAATTCTGTAATATCTACAGCAAATACATAGAAGAGAATATTAAAAACTGTAACAATTAGAGATACCCAAGCTCCTCTCCCAAATAAAAAGTACCTTTATTGAAAAAAATTTCAATGAACCGTTATGGTTCTCCTGAGCATATTGGATTTTTATTGAAATCAATCGTATTTTCTCAAAGTATTTTCTGGGAAACAAGAAACTAATTAAATATACACTGATGAAAATATCTTTCCCACATTGGCTGATAGGAATCAGTGTTTTCTTTCACTTCATTGCTTAGGATAATTACTTGTGTTTGTGACGAATGCCTTTTGTACTTAGCAATTTCCAAGGCAGAATTTTAAACTGGGTATAATAGAATAACCCTCAAATTTCATGCAGAACTTTAGGCCTTGTTAAGATTGAATTTAAGAAGACAGATTTCAGTTGGGTTTTTTTAAATAAAAAGGGAAATTTCCTCCTTTTCTATTTATCTTTCCCTTTCTACTTTCCTACCTAACTTGAAGTCATCATTGTAGTTGAGCAAACAAATAAATATGTATATTGGGGATAGTGAGAGCCAAATTTCTCATTGCCAGAGAAAGTAATTACAAATGTGAGGGAGGAAGTCTGAAATTGAGCCCAATGGTATTGACTGAGATTTGGAAATATCAGTATAAACTTAAGGTTTTATAACATATATACACAGAGGAATATAAATACCTATAAAGTATGTGTGCTTATATACATGTGTGCATACATGCATACGTTTACTAGCTCTGTCTAGTGAGAGCCAAGAAGCAATGATTCCCCGGTAACAATGAGCACATTGAACTGAGATCTTGGCTTCTAAACATGATCCCTTCTAAGATGAACCAAGGCTTCTTAGAGAAATGACTGATTTCAGGTTTTGGTAAAGGCAAATTCAAAATGAACCTGAAACATCTTACTGTCCAAGAAGTAAGGAAATGCTAAATGAATAGTAGACAAAAGACTATAAAAGCTAGCTTGAAGGGGTCTCCACTTAACAAATAGAGGAAATTTTGAGCATGAAAACAAATCTAGTGATAGATTAAAATCTACTGAATACAGTGGGAATTGAGGACTCATTACTGACATAAATAAAAAAAATAATAAAGGGAAAACAGAGGTGATATATTCAGGTAGGAATCATTAATAGATGTAAAAGCTGGCAAGTAGAGATTTGACAAAAACTAGAATCTGGGCGTAGTTTCAAAAGCCTCCCTACAAAATCCTAATCAATTAATTACAAAGAGCAAACTGGTGAATTAAGGTAAAAACCATACACACCTCCCTGACCAGTTGATCAAAATTCACATCTTTAGTGAGAGGGCAAATCACTAAGATACCCCTCTTTGTGTGATGCACAGAAAAGAGCACAGCAATATTTCTGGGGTGTTCCTGCCAAGAATGCATAGCTAGATGATGGAGAAAGTCTGGGTGAAGACAGATTAAAGTTATTCTATGGAAAGAAATGTTTGTACTCCTCCAAGTTGTGAAGGACATGGAGAACAGGGGGTGACTTAGGGAGTGTTCCAAATTGGAGGGATCTAAATGGACACCCAAATGATAACTGAATGTAAAACATATGCCTGGGTCAGAAAGCAAAAGACACAGCATCGTGAAGCTGGCCCATCTTCAAGTTCTGTGTGGTGCGTATGTGTTGGGCCAGTTGAGACGTTTGGATACTGATTTTGTAGGAAAATGTTCTTATTTTTGGAAACACAATTGGCATGTTTAGGGATGATAGAATATAATGCCTTTTGCTATCAGGACTACTGATAATTGGAATTTGTACAGAGTGCATGATTGAAGGGGTAAATAGAAAATGTTAACAAGAATTCCAAGAGAAGAAAATTCAGGACACGTGTATTATTTTGGCAACTTTTCCTAAAGTTTGCACTTATTTAAAAGAGCTATTTTTTAATTTAAATGTTATAAGGGAAACAGTAGTTTTTATATACCATGAAAAAAAAAAAGGTAAAATACTATCTTCCATTTACTAAGTACCAAGCACTATTTGTACCTTACTTCATATCCTTAGAGGAATCATCTGAGAAATATTTGTTGTCCTCTACTTAAAGAGGAGATAACAGACAGACATTAAGAGATTAAATTACTTGCCTAAGGACACTGCTTTTTAGCCAGGTAATCTGATACATGAGGGCGCACCCAGTTTTATGCCAAGCTGCCTCTGTGTGGAATGGTCAAAAATGCCAGCAATTATCAAATATTTGGGAATAAATCTAACAAAAGAGGTAAAGGACCTATACAATGAAAACTATAAAACACTGTTAAAAGAAATAGAAGAAGACACAAAGAAATGGAGAGATATCCCCTGCTCATGGATTGGAAGAATAAACATTATTAAAATGGCCATCCTTCCAAAAGCAATATACAGATTCAATGCTATTCCAATCAAAATTTCAATGTCATTCTTCAAAGAAATAGAACAATTATTGATGAAATTCATATGGAATCACAAAAAACCCCGAATAGCCAAAGCTCTCCTGAAAAAAAAAGAAGGGAATGGAGGCATCACACTCCCAGACTTCAAACTATACTACAAAGCCATAATCATCAAAACTGCATGGTATTGGAACAAGAACAGACATACAGACCAATGGAATCGAATAGAAAATCCAGAAATAAACCCACAGATTTATGGTCAACTAATCTTTGACAAAGGAGCAAAGACTATGCCTTGGAGCAAAGAAAGTTTGTTCAATAAATGGTGCTGGGAAAACTGGGTTGCTACATGCAAAAGAATGAAGCTTGACCACTACCTCACACCATACACAAAAATCAACTCAAAATGGATTAAAGAATTAGACATAAGACCTGAAACCATAAAATATATAGAAGGAAATATAGGCGAAACACTGCGTGATTTGCACATCAAAGACATCTTTACAGACACATCACCCAAAGCAGTGATAGTGAAGGCGAAGATAAACAGCTGGGACTACATCAAATTAAAGAGCTTCTGCACAGCAAAAGAGACAATAACAAAAACAAAGAGAAACCCCACCAACTGGGAGAACATTTTTGCACCCAACACTAATGATAAAGGACTGATCACAAAAATCTGCAAAGAGCTGATGAGACTCAACAACAACAAAGAAAATAATCCAGTCAAAAAATGGGCAGAAGAGCTAAAAACAAACTTCTCTGAAGAGGAAATGCAAATGGCCAACAGGCATATGAAAAAATGTTCAACATCACTTGTCATCAGGGAAATGCAAATCAAAACTACCATGAGATACCATCTTACACCAGTGAGAATGGCACATATTAAAAAAACTAGCAACAACAAATGTTGGCGAGGGTGTGGAGAAAAAGGAACTCTTCTGCACTGTTGGTGGGAGTGCAAACTGGTCCAACCACTGTGGAAAGCTGTGTGGAGATTTCTGGACCTACTAAACATAGAGCTTCCATATGATCCAGCAATTCCACTCCTAGGTATTTACCCAAAGGACACAGAAACATCAATTCCAAAGAACACCTGCACCCCTATGTTTATAGCAGCACTGTTTACAATAGCTAAGCTTTGGAAACAACCCAAATGCCCAAAAATAGATGACTGGATCAAGAAGATGTGGTACATATATACCATGGAATATTACTCAGAATTCAAAAAAGATAAACACATGCAATTTGCAGCAACATGGATGGCGCTGGAAGGGATCATGCTCAGCGAAATAAGCCAAAAAGAAAAAGAAAAATACCGGATGGTCTCACTCATAGCAGGAATCTAGAAAACTTAAATAAGGGACCAGGAAAATGAATAACTATAAGAAAGTGAAAATCAAAATCAACAAAAAACTATGAACCAGAGACACTTTTAGGGGGGCAGGGGCGGGAGGGGAGGGATTGGGGTCAGAATGGGGGCGCTGCAATTGTATGGGGAATATAACAATAAAATTTATTATCTAATAAAAAAAAAATGCCAGCAATTACGAGCATTATTATGAAGCATTTCTGGGGGTCAGACACTGGGCTCTCACCTGTGTCCTCCCATCTCTCAACTTTGTGAGATGAGTGCTGTGATCTCAATTTTAAACTTTATTCATGAGGGTCAAGACAAGTTTGATTAACACAGCCTGGAAGTGCAGAAGCTGGGTTTGGATTCCAGTCCCATCTGACTTTAAAACTCCCGCTCATTACACAAGGAGAAAAAGAAACTTCTTCCTGAAAGATGATGGGAAGAAGAATGGGAGGGGATTAATTTCAAATTTCAGGTTCCGGGCTTTCTAACTGTGCTAATTCTAAAATACCTTGAGTAATCCATAATAAGTGTTCAGGGCAGATTTACACATTAGGCATAATGCTATGGCCCAGAAGACACTTAGGGATCCACAGGAATTATCATTTATTTTAAAATCAGATTAAAAGTGAATATAGCTGATCTTTAATTATATTTGTCTTAATAACAATGTAGTGATAAAATAGATTTTTTATTATTCTTTATAGAGGAAGGTGTTAGGGGGAAAAAGGATGTCCCAAAGCAAATTCCATATAGGCTTTGTGGACTCCACCCCCACCCCAGGTCAAAGCCAAAGACACTGGGAACTCCAAATCCCATCACCACCAAAGGGAAGGTGGCTGGGACCTGAGGGTGGGGTTAAGCAGCCAGGTGGATACAAAAGGCAGACACGTGGGCTTTGGGGGTCTCCATTTTTTGGGCTCTCAGCCAGTTCGCAGCGTCCGGCCAGCTCTGAGAGTGACTTTGGGTTTCCAGGTCGTCGGATCGGGTAGGACGCATTAAAGACTTTATTTCCCTATTTTCTCCCTGAGTTGTACATTTTCCTTATTTCTTTTTCTCTTGTAAATAAACCTTTTATTAACCCTTTTGTGTGTGTCTGTAGTAGAGTATTCATAAGTCCCTTTAAAGCGTGCGGGTGAGGACCCACAGCCAGGAACCCGTTTAATATCGGGGTTGCTCTATAACAGCTTGGCGCCCAAACGTGATTTGCAAGTTTCACCCGTGGTTGACCAGCCCAAAGTAATTTTTCTTGCGTTGGTCACCATAAAAGCGCATTAGGTCTGCAGGACTCGCAGTGAAACTCTTTGTTTCACGTCTTGAAAAGTTTTTTTTTTTTTCTCCGCGCATACGGCTGTTGTGGGTGTGGTTTTGACCCAAACGTGGCCTCAACCATGAACTTCAGCAGTTTAATCCCTAACTTGAGTTCTTTCAGTTTTTTTCCGGCCTTGAATTTAAGTGGCCTTTTTCCATTAAATATTACCACCAGTTTGATAAGTGTAAATAATTGGATTAGACCTAGCTTATGGCACATGATTCATTAGGCATAATGCTATGGCCCAGAAGACACTTAGGGATCCACAGGAATTATCATTTATTTTAAAATCAGATTAAAAGTGAATATAGCTGATCTTTAATTATATTTGTCTTAATAACAATGTAGTGATAAAATAGATTTTTTATTATTCTTTATAGAGGAAGGGTCTCATGAAAGCAAAAAAAAAAAAAAAAAAAAAAAAAAACCCACAATGTGACCTAGCAAGGGCAGTTTTTAAAAATTGGTGATAATGAAAATGTGCCTTGATCATCATACATAAAAGCCACCCTTATCAAATGAAAATATTCTAGATTATGGATGGGCTCACTCAGGACAGATTGAATTAAGAGCTACTTCAAGGGTAGATTGTGCTGTATTGACTTCATGAAGTTGAAAATGATTAGCCACACACTAAAAAATATATTTGGTCTAAGGGGGAAAGATATTAAAGTCATATCTCAAAAGAGCATCAAGATAAAGGCAAGAATGGACTTGTGATTGGGCAGACACCCTTTCATTGCACATCTGGTATCAGGAAATATTCTACTACAGATCCAGCCTATGTTGTGACAATATCACATTAATGTCAAAATTTTATATGTGATCCTACTAGCCACCCTGGAAATATTATTTGACTGTATGAAAGGAGTGAATGAGGAATTTTTCTTTTTGATTGGATGGGATTTTCTCTCTTTTTAATTGTGCAGTGTTCTCTGTCAAAGTACATTTTGGCTTTGAATGAAGTGTATTTCATTTGTGAATGAAGCATATTATTATTTGTGAAAGAAGAAAACTCAACCAAAGTTTTTGTTTTTTTTTAAGATTTATTTATTTATGCATACAAGACTAGAGGTATAGGTCAGAGGTGTGTGTGGGCAGGGTGAGAGGATTCACCAGAGACAGAGTGGGGAACAGAACAGGCAGACTGACTGAACTACACTGCTGAGGGTAGCAGTGGGCGAGACAGGAGAGGTCTGCTGCACCTTGTGGTTATCTCCCTGGGCGGGGATCGAACTCTTGCTGTAGTGACTGCGGATAGCTTCATAGGTTGCGTCTTAACCCCTTGTGCCACCAGGGAGGCCCTCAACCAAAGTTTTTTATACTGAAAGGGAAGTTATTGGACTATGCCTTGTATATGTCTTCAGGTATAGCTTGTTCAGGGCTTAAACTAAGTAACCAGGATCTAATTCCTCCCCAGAGATGATGATGGAGAGCTGGATTTCTCTCCATCTCTCAGCTTGGCTTAACTCTCCTTTGTGTGTTACTTTATTTCTTGGGTTCTGTGTGATGGCAAGATGTTAACAGCAATTCTAGGTGCAGGGAAGAAAGATTTTTCCAATATTCCCAGTGTTCTCACAGTGTGAGCCAGCATGGGTGACATGCCCACCTTGATCACTGTATTCAAGTTCGTTGGCTACCACCTGAGTTATGGATTTTGCCCCTGGCTGAAATTGAGGGAGGCCTGAATCCCTCACAGGAAATTCCTGGTAAGCTAACAACAAAATCAAAAAAGCCCAGAAGTCTCTCTATTCCCAAGCTTTGATTTTAGCTTCTAGTGATATAATCCTGGATGAATTGGAGAGGTAATCTGGATTACTGTTAAGGACCCAAGAGTGAAAAACAATGTGTCTGGGGCATTCCCTTACCTGTTAGGCAAGTGTTTTAACCATACTATTTCTAGTTTCCTCCTCTCTGAAACTGGAATGATAATGTAACTAGTGGCTGAAGCCAAAGACTGTTATAGGCGGTGCTGGTGAGGACAGATAGCCCCAAGGAAAATGCGAACAATGTATCAGTGTGGGTGGAGACTCTGATAAGAAATAAAAGGGACTGCAGAAGCAGCCCCCAGCATTCAGTGTCTAGGATTCAGCATTTGGGATTTCAGCGATTCCGATTCCAGGCTCAGCAATTTCTGCTCCCACCATGCCCATCTTCCAGAAGGCTTTTGGGGGCCTCTGAAGGATGAGGAGAGGCTTCCAGTAGCCAACCTCAGAGAAGAAAAGTTCAGAGGCTTTGCAGGTAGCTGCTCCACTGGAACTGTTTCCAGCTTTGCTACTGTTAAGGCTGGAAGGAAAAGGTGGAGACCCAGACCTGGGCTTAACCTTGCTGAACTGCATGAGTGTGGGCTGCTTGTCGGGTCATTCTTTGGCTGCTGCAGTTGCTGTTGCCAGTGTCGCTTGTCTGGTGCTTTGCTATCTCATCTCAGCCAACTCCGGTGAGGATCTCCTGCTGTGTCTCCTGCTACCTTTGTGAGTTGGATCCCGACTGATTGGCTACAGTGTGCTCCAGGCCCTTAGGTGGCAGGAAGACACCATCTTGGGAATCTTTGTGTATAGGACTTGAAAACCATGGACACTGCTTCTGTTGAGGTAAAATGACATTTGTGGCCTCAGTATCTCCTTGTTTTGCCTGATTTGTTAAGTAAATCCCATTATTGTTGCTATATGAACCTGAATAGTCTTGCAATTGTGTGTATGGGTGAAGAACTCAGAACTATAAACTATTTGGGCAGGGACTCCCTGGTGGCGCAGGGGTTAAAGACAGAGCTATGAAGCTCTCACCAGCCACTGGAGCATGAGTTCGATCCCCGGCAGGCCAGGGAGCTGCCCACACGGTGCAGCAGACCTCCCCTGTCTCGCCCACTGCTCCCCTCAGCAATGTATTTCAGTGTCTGCCTGTTCTGCTCCCCACTCTGTCTCTGGTGACTCCTCTCACCCGCCCCCCTGTACATCTGGCCTGTACCCCAGTTCTTGTATGCATAAATAAATCCTTAAAAAAAAAAGCAGGGCCTCCCTGGTGGTGGAAGGGGTTAAGACACAACCTATGAAGCTATCCGCAGCTACTGAGCACAAGTTCCATCCCTGGCCAGGGAGGTGACCCACATGGCGCAACAGACATCTCCTGATTTGCCCACTGCTCCCCTCAGCAGTGTATTTCAGTCAATCCTCCTTTTCTGTTCTCTGCTCTGTTTCTGGTGAATCCTCTTATCCCCCACACCCCTAGCCTATACCCCAGTTCTTGTATGCATAAATAAAAAAATGTTTAAAAAAATCAGCATTCAATAAAAGGTAAATTAGATTGCTGCCATTTTAACCCTGAAACATAACATTGAATTTGCAAACCATAACTACAATTAACATACATGAAAAAGGTATATAATAACAAAATTAAAAATACTTTGCGTTATATTCAAAATCAAAGAAATTCTAATTCTCTCTCTCTCTCTCTCTCTCCATTTTATACAAGAACCGGGGTACAGGCCAGATGCATGGGAGGGTGAGAGGAGTCACCAGAGACAGAACGGGGAACAGAACAGGCAGACTGACCGAAATACACTGCTGAGGGGATTGAATCGGCGCTGCAGAGTCTGCGGACTGCTTCACAGTGCAGCGCTCAACAGCCTGCGCCACCAGGGGAGGCCTAAAATTCTAATTATTTAATAAATAAGTTATGAGGGAGGGGAAGAGATTCCAAGAACACTTAGATATTTTTTTTTTAATTTAGACTTTTTAACCAGTCTTTATATATGTATAGCATTTGAGTCCTGATTCAATTTTTTTTTTTTTAAATCACTGTTCTGGAACCACTGGAAATTCTAATATAGGCTAGACATATAATGACATTAGGGAAATATTGTTGATATTACTATTGAGGTATGGGCTCAATACCTCAGGTATTGCCCAGGGGAGCCCCCATCCAGGCCCAGGGCAGAGGTTCACAAAGTGAACATTAAGTAGTAGAGGAAAATACTGAAAATTGAAAAGGAAATTACATGTGATGTATGAATACATACAGAAATTGTTCTATTGTATCAACTCAAGAAAAGACTAAAATCTTATTTAATTCTAATTACATTGTCCAGAACTTCCAGAACTCACTGAGATGAAGCATTATCATACCCACCCCCAACCTCTTAAGTTGAATGTCTTTGGGGTTCAATATTTAATTCTGGCTTGGTTCTTGAATCAAGATATATTGTCTTTATAATATATAAAGCATCCTCCTAATCTTACTTTTCTAAAAGTTTTGATCAGACCAAGTCTAAAACAGTTACTAGCAAATTATATAGTATGTTGACATAAGCAAATGCTTTTTCATAGATCTAGTGTCATTTTTTTAACTGTGGATTTCTTAATGGTAATACTATCTATATTCTAAGAATTAACTCAGTCCTGTCCTGAGGATTCAAAGACCTTTATAGATACTTTAATTTATTTAACCATTCCCTCAAGGCTTTAAGTTAGATTGTTTCCAGTTATTTGTTACATTTGAGAAAGTGCTAGTAAACATTTTACACATAAAGAATTTTATCTGTATTTGAAAACATTTCCTTAGGTTATTTCCCCAAAACAGAATGACTATATCAAGCAGTATAAATATTTTAAATTCACAATTCTCAGCAGAACAGATACTAATTTTTTTTTCAGCAACGAATGAGAATACATATTTCACCTTACCCTTGCCAACATTTCATTCATTCTTTCTACCTATTTTCTTCAAGGGTTTTGATGCAAACTTTGCACCAGAACCAAATTAACTAGAAAGCTTTATTATGTGTAGGAAATATTTAGCTACTTGAGACTCTCAAAAATAAGCAGTATTAATTCAGTAGTAATAATCAATGAAAAAATTAAAACATCCTTGAATTTTAGGAGGTAAACATAGAAGAATAAAGGAATAAAACTGTAACAGAATGACCAAATGCTCTCCATACACATATTCTCTTTGGATCACACAGTGAGATCACATTCATTGTTCTCTGTGTCAGCTGGGTGCAGGATGGAGTTCTAGCCACTGGAATGGGGAAGGAAAAGAAGTATGCTAATAAAAGCTCCCACACCTTATCTTGTATTCTGCTTTCCCATCCTTTGGCTGCATGCAGATGACTCCATGGATACACAGAAGGACAAATTCACCACATGAAGAGCCTTAGCTCCTAAATGATCACATGGAATGCCACCCAGCCAGAAACACACTGAAATGAGAGAGGGATGGATTTTATAAGATAAAATATCTGGAATTCCAGGTTTCATATGTTACAGTAGCTGGGTTCATTTACTATGAGTATTACAAATGAATTCTTTTTCTTTTTTTTTTTTATACAAACTGGGTACAGTCAGAAGGGCAGGAGGGCGATAGAATTCACCAGAGCCAGAGCGGGGAGCAGAGCAGGCAGAAGGACCGAAGTACACTGCTGAGGGGAGCAGCGGGCGGCAGGAGAGGTCTGCGCGCCATGTGGGACCCTACTCTGGTGGCCGGGGGGCAGCCGGGGATTGAACCAGCACCGCAGAGGCTGCGGGCAGCTTCACAGCCCAGCGCTCAACCGCTGCGCCACAGGGGAGGCGCTACAAATGAATTCTTAAGTAGTAACTATATTCAAGACACTTTTTTATATGTATTGTGTTTTCTTATTTAATATGTATACCCATTCTACGCTATTATTAATACCATCTGAAAGAAAGTGATTTGCCCAACATGCTTCCTAAACTGAGATTATTGCTCTCCATAGAGATGATTCTCTAGTTCTTATTGTTCAGAGATCTATACTATAGTAATGTTATGATATGGCAGGTGGGATTTGCTTTAAAAAAATAACAAAGCTAGGAATTCCAATCATTCTTCATGTACTCATGTTTTTCACTTATAAAATGAAGGATTTATGCTGAATCAGTGCTTTTCAATCTTTTCAAAAATTTTAGTAACAGAAAATATCTTTTTTTTTTTTTTTAAAGATTTATTTATTTATACAAGCACTGGGGTCCAGGCCAGAGGTGCGGGAGGGTGAGAGAATTCACCAGAGAGAGAGCAGGGAGCAGAACAGGCAGAAGGCCAAAGTACACTGCTGAGGGGAGCAGAGGGCAAGACAAGAGAGGTCTGTCTCGCCATGTGGGGATCTCCCTGGCTGGCCGGGAATCGAACTGGCACTGCAGAGGCTGCAGACAGCTTCACACCGCTGCGCTCAACCCACTGCGCCACCGGGGAGGCCCCAGAAAATATTTCTTTTCAAATGACCTCATACAGAAGCAATATCTTTATAAGGAAGACGGGGTTTTCATGGTCATGTTTTATATAAGCAAACTGAGGCTCGGAGAGATTCACTGTCCAATATCACATAGTGGGTGACATGGCAAAGCCACAGAATCATACTCAGCCACTGTATCACAACACTACCTTCTCTCTACTCAGCCTCTTGCATTTTACATTTTCACTTTTTCTGATTTATTTACAAAGTTCTTTGTAAAACAGAAAATGAAATGTAGTGCCAAATCTACCTCCAATTAAAAATAGATTAAATTAGCCTCCTCTTCCAAAGTGCTTGGACAGTCTATTTACAAGGAACCCATTGATCAAAACAGCAGGCTCCATTATTTCTTTCCCCTCTTTTTCATTAGGCCATCACTCTGATGAGAAAAAAACAAATTGATTCAATAAACTCTAAGAGCTGTCCGACAGCAGTGGGAGACATAAGTCTCCCATGAATGTAACTGAGAGGTCCTAGAAGTCACCTTATGCCAATATCATTCATTATTCCCCAAATATTATTGTTACTGAGTGTGAACAGGAAGATTGAATTAACTTCACACAAAACAAAACGATCTTTACGTATCTAAATATATTGGCAAGTTTAGCAATTAGAAATCATCTCAATGTTGCATTCTTGGAAATAAGTTGGTGACTCACCACTGCTCTCTTCTCTTGGGAGCAGAGAAGTTACTTTATCCCTGTTAACCACAAGGGACAGTTGTCCCCAGCTAGTATTCTGGGTCTCCTTTTCTTCTCCACATTTGTACAGATGTTTCCACCCACATCTGGGCAGTTCTGTTCATTCATTGAGGATTTCAAAACTGAAGTCTATAAATAACCTCATGTTTCCCTGTAAAGTTCCAGTCAAATGAACCACAACACACTAATGTGGATTCTTAAGCCTTTTTACAGACCCATTCTACCACCTCAAAGTGTCTTTCTTTTATGCTCTTTATTCTCTGTGGAACTAATTATATAGTCACTTTAACACCCTCAGCCCTTGTTTTTAGCTAGATGTCTTTCTCCAGGAGCTTTTTGAACCCAAATCCAGTCCATCTCTACACTTCAAAGTTTATTTATTTATTTATTTTTGCATAGAAGAACTGGGGGTGTAGGCTAGAGGTGAGGAGGGGGCACCAGGGATGAGAGGATTCCCCAGAGACAGAGAGGGGAGTAGAGCAGGCATATCAACATTTCAGTATATTTCAACACTGCTAAAGAGAGCAGTAGGTGAAACAGGAAAGGCCTGCTACGTGGCATGTGGGTTAGCTCCCTGACCTGGGATCAAACTCAGGCCTTCGTGGTGATAGTGCTGAGACGTAACCCTTAGGCCACCAGGGAGGCCCCTTCTCTAAACTTTAAGACATCACCTGCTTGTGATGTTACCTGGTTAATATTCACCTTCCCCTTTGAGGTTTTGATGTCTTGTCCAGCTCCAAACTAGAACCTTCTTGATAAATATTTGTCCCTTGATAAATATTTGTCATTTATCTTTGGAGTAAGTAAAGAGTTAAAAACACAGAGTGAATCTGCTTAAGGGTTATTGTTATTTATAAAGTTATGTCTATACTTGGTTATTTACACAAACAGAATTTTGAGTATAGGCAACTAATACTCAAAAGTTACATGTATATATATTGTTGCTACTTCTTTATACCAAATATTGTTTTTCCAGGATCTATGATATACTTTTAAATAGAATGAGAGGAATCAACACATCAAATAAGGTTTTAAAGCCTCAGCAACTATTACTACTGCACCACACAAATCCATGAGTATTTACTGAGAACCTTTACATACCGCACACTTTTTGAGTTATCTTGTGGGAATAAGATAAGGGGAGGGGAAGGGCAAGTTGACATTGTAAGAAATCTAAGAGCTTGTGTTATATTAAACCTATAAACTCTATTTCCTTTGGTTAGAAAAGCTGCCCGCCTGTGTCAGCCAGGATCAGTGATTCCCAGACTGTTTGCACCAGTCAAGATGATTCCCCTATCTGGGGACTGACAGCAGGCTGTCAGGTAAAGACATTAAACATTCCCATATATGCCATTTGTTATGATTATCATTTCATAAAAGAAGTCTATCTTAGTATTAAAGATATTGGAATAAAGAATATGCATGGAATAGAACAAATTTTGACTTTTGGAAATTTTATCATGTCATGCGTTAGGGTTGTTTTCTCTCCCGATTCAGTGCAAAGTGACAGAAATTCTGCTACCAACCCTTGCCTGGAAACCATTGGTGTGCCTGTGTTGGCTCTCAGTGTGCAAAGAGCTGGTCTCATTTCTAAGGGAGACAGTGAGTGGTATGGAAGCTGTAGGATTGTTAATCGAGTTCTAGCACAAGAAGGAGCTTTCTGTCTGCTCCCTGGAGCTATAGTCTCACAGCAAACGTTGGGGTTATTTGCTTCTGGCTCATGGGAAATGAGGACACAGTGCAGGAAGGAGGAGAGACTGGCTGTCACCTGCCCATTGGCAGGGGAGGAAGTGTGTTGGGTGTGGAGAGGAAATGGTGTGAATTGCAGGAAAGTATAAATCCTGATAATGCCCCGGGGTGGGGTAATGAGCTCTGGGCTTCCCCACAGATTGACATGGCCTTCCCTTAAGTTACTAGGCTGGTGACTTATCCAGAAAGAGGCAGTACTACCCAATTACAGGCTGATATGTCATATTCACTCAGCGTTGCTTGGTCTGGCATAGAGATTTTGCTGGAAGCATTGGTTCTTGTGTGGTGTGGTCTCAGGTCAGGCACTCAGAATGCCAGAGTTCTCTGTACATCTGCCAAACTTTTGGAAGATACCAGATCCAGAGTTGTCTCACGTATATGCTAGAGCTCAAGTTCAAGATCTGCAGGTTAAAATATATATGTATATATGTATGTATATATGTATGTATCTGCAGATAGCATAGGCAGATTCCAAATCAGAAAGTGGGGTTATTCTTTCACATTATTCTTTACTCCTGTCCAGGAATTGAGTGGAAGAATCAGATCTGAAGGTATAGGGAATGTACATGAGTGAGAATATCAGTGTACAAAGCAGCAGGTGGGCCAACAGAATTAGAACATTAGCCACATATGTCCTTGTAATTGTTTGAATAACCACACTAACAAAGGAGGAATGAGCAGGATGAAATTAATGTTGGTTAACTATGCTAATGAATATGTGATTAAATTTATTTAACCCAGAGAAATAGGGTGAAAGTAATTTTAAT
The DNA here is from genome assembly GCF_014898055.3 of Talpa occidentalis. NCBI lineage: Eukaryota > Metazoa > Chordata > Mammalia > Eulipotyphla > Talpidae > Talpa > Talpa occidentalis. The sequence goes on from NW_023600993.1 coordinate 51,471,417, forward strand.
AAAATATTATTTAACCTAAAATAGCAAATATTTTATCTCATCATATAATCTACATACAAAAACTGTTAATGAGTTATTTCACATGCTTTGTGCTAAGTCTTTGAAACTCAGAGTATGTTTGACATAGTCCATGTAAATTCATAGAGGTGGCTGATGGCTGCCAAATTGCACAGAGCAGGTCTAGAAGCTTAGAGAAACTTATTATTATTATTTCAAGACTTCTTTTAATGTCAAAGTAGAAAGATGAAAAAATATGTTTCCTGAAAGGGTTACAAACCATTTTTGCTTTTTCAATTTTTTTGTTTGCCTCATTTCTTTCAATCAATATTTACAGAATGCTTTCTTGTGGACTACACTTACAGGCTGTTTTTATTTTTAGTATATGGATATCTGCATAGAAAAAGGTTAAGAAAGTTGCATGCCAGAATAATAACAATGGTTACCTATGAGAAGTATGATTAAAATAGATATTTTCCTTTTAATTTTTCTTCTTGATTTCATTTTTTTCCTGTAATGAACATGTCATATTTGTATAAATGAGAAATAGTAGATATAGTATTTCTTTCATCAATGATTCTACATATTCTGTTTTCATTTTTTTCCTTTTAATGATATCAATAAAAATTTAATAATTTCACCAGTTTTTTTAAATAAAGGAATCTGAAGCAGGTATGACAATGTACTGACATTTTTAAGTTTGAATGACAACAGGGTAGGTATTTATTGTATGTTCACTATTTATACTATTTTAAAATTTTTCTCAAAACATTAATATATGTTTATCTAAGACAAATTGAAAACATTTAAGTAAACAAAATCTAGGAATGGAGTTACTGAATATATGTATATATGCAAGTATATCTATTTATATGTATTATTTATAGATGTCTATTTTTAAATAAAAATATAATCATATAGCGTTTTCTTCTGATTTTTTTTTATTTTCTTTCATGGTTCCTGGAAATTGATATTCTACAGCCTCAGCATTATCTTAATAGCTTCATAGGCGACAGCATCCTGGCAGAGGTAACTGTATAACAGAGTTTCAGGTTGGGGCTTTGTACCTGCAATATCAGGTTCCAATCCCAGTTTTGACACTTTTCAACTAGAAGAATGTGAAAGTTACATATATGTACCTCAGTGCTGTTTTGTTGCTGTTTTTTGATCTGTAAGATGGGAAAATATTTGTAAAGTACTTTAAATAACATCTGTCACATAGTAAGCTCTGATAAGTAATCTTAAAATTAGTTATCTATGGAGAGAAATATGCCTTACTTCAAACTACCTTGTCATCATGACAATAAGTTGCCAATATTAACCTTTTTAGGAAGGAACAAAAAATAATCCCAGCACAATTTAATTTACATATTTCATCATTATATATTCATTAGTATGGTTGTTTCCAATTAAATATTAGTGAATCCTAGCTTTCATCCTGTCATCTAAACTGCTGTGTGATAAGCAGGCATGCCCATGCCTATTACTATCATTTTCCAAGTTATGTTCCAAGGAATACTAGTTTTGGTGAATAGCAAGAGGAAATAAGAATGGGGAGGAAGATGTTCAGCATTAGATTTTGGAAATTCTTTATTAAAGAAATATAATGTATGTATTGTGCTTGCCTTTAACCTACTATATAACATGCACTGGCAATCTCCAACAAAGACTATAATAACATGAAGTGTTAGGTCATTCTTTCTTCACTCAAAACTTTGGGGGCTAGCGGCTGCCCAGCACGGTTTGAGAAACACTATTTTATACTAAAACAACAATTTTAATTGTGTTATACTTTCAAAATAGAGGGCTATGCTCTTTGAAATCCCTGTTAATTCAATTTTAGGGAAACAAATCTTTGGCTCATTTGTTTCCATGTTTATTTTTAGAAAATCTTTTCCAATGGTACTAGAAAACAAGAAAATTTTCTATTCGTTTGGTGATGTCTGAACTGTCTTACCTGAAAAGTATGGGTTGGCACTCAAACAGTAAGAGATATTGGGCTTCCCTGGTGGCGCAGCGGTTGAGCGCTGGGTTGCGAAGCTGCCCGCAGCCTCTGCAACACCGGTACGATCCCTGGCTGCTCCCCGGCCACGGAAGGAGAGTCCCACATGGCGCACAGACCTCTCCTGCCGCCCGCTGATCCGCTCAGCAGTGTACTCCGGTCCTTCTGCCTGCTCTGCTCCCTGCTCTGGCTCTGGTGAATTCTCTCACCCTCCCGCGCTTCTGACTGTACCCAGTGCTTGTATAAATAAATAAATAAATAAATAAATAAATAAATAAATAAATAAATAAATAAATAAAATGAATCTTCGGGGAAAAAAAAAAAACCAGTAAGAGATACTGACCAAGTTGGATGAAGCTATAAGAATCCAAGGACATAGTCTGAATATTGATGCAATTATTCTATTAATTTTCTATTTTGTGTAACTAATTGCCTCACATTTAGTGGCTTAAGATAACACACATTATCTCAATATAACTGTCTAGCAAAACGCTGGGCATGGCATAGGTGCTTCTCTGCTTCAGTGCATGTCAGGGTTTTGGGACTGAGTTTTCATCAGAGGCTTGACTAGGGAATAACTCATTTCTAAGCTTTTTCAGATTCTTGGCACAGGTCATTTTCTCTGTAGCTATAGAAGTCATGGCAACTTGTGTCATTGATGGAGCAGGAGAATATCTACCAATTCTAGATACTTAGCTTGATAACTCATATAAGGAAATGTTCTTATCAGTGTCATATCCTATTATTTGATGGCGTAGAAGTAAGTCACAGGTGCTGAACTTTCTCAAAGAGAGGGGATTATGTAGGGTATGCATTATTGGAGAACACCTTGGGGTGTGTCTGCCAGAGTACATTTCTAAAATTCTGGAAAGGCAATTTTTTTTTTCCTTTGGCAGAGTCCAGATTTTATTAATGGATGGCTACTTTCTAGTTAATCCAGTTATTTCTTTGTCATTTATATCAACAGTTAGATACTAGTTTTTATTTAAATTGTGCCCTCTTTCTGAATCTCATCTCTTTAATCAGATTTTAAAACTACAAGTACCCTTCATAGCTATTAGGGTAGAATTCAAAACAGGCTTTTAGTAAATTCTTGTTGCATCCATGAGTCAATCTTTCGGCCATGTTAAATCCTTCCTAGCTGAGTCATCTTTAGCCAACTACTAATCACTTTAAGTCTCAATTTCTTCAACAATAAAATAGAGGGCCTCCCTGGTGGCAGAAGGAGTTAAGACACAAGCTATGAAGCTATCCACGGCCACTATAGCATGAGTTCCATCCCCAGCCAGGGAGCTACCCACATGGCGCAGCAGACCTCTCCTGACTTGCCTGCTGCTCCCCTCAGCAGTGTATTTCAGTACATCTGCCTGTTCTGTTCCCCACTCTGTCTCTGGTGAATCTTCTCACCCCCCCACACCTCTGGCCTATACCCCAGTTCCTATATGCATAAATAAATAAATCTTTAAAAAAAACCAATAAAATGGGGATAATTATGATTCATGAAGAAATCATACTAAAGGATATAATTCAGACTGCATCACTCCTCTACTTTAAACTTTGAATGACTCCCCAAGCACTCATATTCAAATTCCTTGACCTCCACCAGGGTCTGCATGATCTGACCTGAACCTGATTCTCCAACCACATGTCTCTCCCTTCCACTCAATTTGCTGAAGCAGAGTCCTCATTAAAGCTGCTACTTATACCAGGTCCTGCCTTAGGGCCCTTGCATTTGCTGTTACTCCATCTGGAATGTTCTTCCCCTAGATCATATCACCAGTTCAGCCTCATTACACAGTACTCAATGCAAAAGTTAATAATTGTAAAACGAATCTTTAGAATTTTAAGAGCCCAAGTCACTTCCATGTGCAGCTATGCATGCCAATGTCCTGCTGACATCACTCCTGAAACATGAACATTGTTTGTAAACATGTTTATCACTTGCCTCTGCTCATCATAATGCAAGCTCATTGCAAATGACTTTGGCTTTTTTATGAACTGTTTCAAGTACCTGGGAAATAGTTAAAACAGAGTTGTAAATATGTATGCACACACACACAAATATACAAGTATAATAAATACCATTTTGAGATTAAATAAAACTGGGATTCTGATCAGAACTGACAGACAATAAATTCCAAATTCCTTCCTCCTAACCCTTGATTATATTTTTCTGTTTAAGACTTATCAGTGCTTAACAAAAAGGGAGATAATTGGTACATTGATAAATTGAAACAACAGGAAACTGCAATGATATTGTTATTGGAAATTCATGAGATCAATAAAAAAGATGGAACACTTCTACTGAATCAGTACTTTTTAAAAAGATTTATTTTTATTTATTTATGCATACAAGAACTGGGTTGTAGGCCAAAGATGCTGGGGGCTTGGGGGGTACGGAGGAGAGGACTTACCAGAGAGCAAAGTGGGGAGCAGAACAGGCGGATCTACTGAAATACACTGCTGAGGAGAGCAGCTGGCAAGACAGGAGAGATCTACTAGGCTTTGTGGGTTAGCTCTCTTCTTTGAGATAGAACTCATGCCTAGTGGCTGGTGATAGCTTGATAGTATTAAGACTTTAACTCCTGCACCACCAGGGAGGTCCAATTGGTATTTTTTTTAAATCATTCTCAGTGATGCAAATTCAATTTCATTACAATGAATTAATCTCATAATTATGGTATTTATTGAAATAAATTGAACCCATTATTGAGAATATTTAGAGAATGATTCAAAAGAATTATTTTACTGTTCCAAAGAATTGAAACAATTAGTTTCAAATGCAGGGTACATTTGTAAAGTGTGAGCACTGCCTATACTTTTGCATATATTTGCCTAGACCACTGAAACAACTTTTGTTAGACTAAGGAGGTGGAAAAAAAAAAAAAGAAAATCAGGGCATTTATCAAAACTTTGTCAGACACTGCCATCTGCTGGTAAATTTCTAAAATGCAAGCTTCAACCTGTTTCTCCTCAAAAATAAAGTGCTACAGATTCCTGTTATTCAAATTCATGTAAAACCTGGAATCCACATTAGAGTTACGTTTGAATATTCATGTAGTGTAAATAAATTTCAAACCATCAAAACAATGAAGTGGATGGCTTCCCTATATTACTGAAGTGCTAATCATTTTTAAAAATCCTATTAGAAAAATGATCTTCATTATCATTTATGCTTCTTCATGGAGCTAAATCGGCAAATTAAAGAATGCAGAACTCTAGCCTCTCTGCAGTTTACTAGATTAGAGCCAAATTAGTTTAATTTTCTTGGCTAGGTGCCCATCACAGCACTCCCTCTTTACTCCATGTGGAGATAACAGAGACTGACAAGTCTGAAAAAAGACACTTGCTTTTGCTCAGGCTAATCCAAAGCCCATTGGTAACTAGTCTTTAGTGTGTCTTATTTTGCATCTACTTCACACACCGTCATCAGCTGCTCAGCATTTTGCTGATGTGAAGGCTGTCAGAAATTAAGTTGATCAACAGTGAAAGGAGCTGCCTGTTTTCAAGGCTGGGACTATAGATTGGGGAGGCAAGGCCAGGCTATGTGAGATGGCCTGCAGGCTGCCCTGCTATGGGACCCACTCCTGTCAAATAGGCTTCCATTTTCAGATGGTTCCTAAGTTGGAAGGCAAATACACTCTCCCCAAGGTTAATGAGTTTTTGTAACAGTTAAGATGATTTTTCTTACAGTCAGTATTCTGCCGTCTTGATTCATCTAAAAGTGCTTGGTTTTGCAGTGAATGTCACTTCTTGGGAAACTACATGGTGTTGACTTAGAAGCAGTTTCTGAGCTTAAACAGATGTGAGCCTAGCTTGTCCAGACCTGTCATTGTTAGGAGACCTCGTGCAAGTTACTGCTACTGAGTTTGAGTTTCCTACTTAGAATGTCTTATCTGAATTCATATATTGAAGCAAAAACAGACAATTATAAACGAGAGACACACTGCAGGGGAGGAGGTGGGAGAGGGACAAAACACAACAAAGCAAGAACAATTAAATTCATATATTGCATCATATCTGCACTTATGGGGTTCCATGAACACCCTTGAAAGTGTGTATGTTGCGTGTGAATGTGTGTCATGCTACTGTATGCATCCTTGTTCCCAGAGTATACCCGAGTGGCCATAACTTCTTCCCACCCCCAAACATTTCAGACTCTTTGTAATCTTGCTATTAAATGAGGACAGTAATGAGACACCTCTCAGAGCTATTGTGGGGAGACATTAAGGTAGGTAAAAAATCACAGCAGAGTGCCTGCTGTCAATGTTACTTTGGATGAGGAGATCAGAACAGCAGTCAGAACTACTACTAAAAACAGCAGCAGGGGAAATGTAATTTGAATTCATTGGTGTGTTTTGAATCATTTAATGACTGACAGGATTCTCTGCACTTGGCAACAGTGCACCTCCTGTAATTGGCCTGATTATGCCATTGCCATTGTCAGATCAGGAACAGATTTGGCTGAAGATCACTGAGCTGTGATAGGGTTAATTTTTTTAGCAGTAATGATGTGCTGTTGGAGTTTGTGCGTGGTCCTTGGGTTCACTCTGGGAAAGGTTTCACCAGAGCTTCCCTTTCAGTGGCATGCAGTGAGTTTCTCCACGAGACAGAGATGGTTGTTATATTTAAAGGGCAGTTTTATTAGGAAAAAGGACAGAAAAGTAAAGAACAATTGCATAGACCCAAGCGCGCAGGAAGAGCTGCCCCTCTCTGGGGGCAGCGTTAAGTTTTATAGGCTTCTTTTGGTTGGGAGGGGCTCATCTTTGTGAACCTTCAGTTGGTTGCTAATTTTGGATCACTTTGTAGAATTTGGAAAGGACTGGAGATTCTATAATGGGCTCAATCTACATATCTTTACCTTTGGATGTGCCCTCGGATACCTGCTGGGATGTTATGCTTTGTAATCCAGGCTTCTGCACCTAAGGATACTAGTTTTTGCAACTGTGTTGATGGTTATGCTAATCTCTTCTACCACCACCTCCTTGTGTGAGCCAGGTTTCTGGTTTTGTGATGCCTCCTTTTTAGTTGTTTTGTTTTTTTCTATTCCTGTCCTCCAACAAGTAATCCTAAATCACCAGCAGAAGGAAGTGTTTCTGTGTCAGATTAAGGACTTCAGGATTTTTCTACAGGTTTATAAAGTACATTTTCCATGATGTGGTTAGTGAGAAAATCAAGAAATGAAATGGGTGTTTAATAAATATTAGTTCTCATTTACTGTTTAATTTAGAAAAAACCCACACTTTTTAATAAAAGGAATTTGGCTAAATAGCACATGATCACTGTATGATAGTTATCTCACTGTCACCTCTGAGCTCCAAATCTCTCTCTCTATGTTCTGTCCTCTTGTTGTTTACAAAGGTTATTTACAAAGATTAATTCTGCTGAATTAATCAAGTTTTACTTGCTAACCAGTGTTATTCAAAGCTATACTTCATTACTCAGTGAACGCAAGTATAATAGACTGAAAAAGACATTGACTTGAGAATCTGTTAGGGGGAAAAGGATGTCCCAAAGCTAATTCCATATAGGCTTTGTGGACTCCACCCCCACCCCAGGTCAAAGCCAAAGACACTGGGAACTCCAAATCCCATCACCATCAAAGGGAAGGTGGCTGGGACCTGAGGGTGGGGTTAAGCAGCCAGGTAGATATAAAAGGCAGACACGTGGGCTCTGGGGGGGGTCCCCCATTTTTGGCACTCCGCCAGCTCGCAGCTCCGGCCTGCTCTGAGAGTGACTTTGGGTTTCCAGGTCGTCGGATCGGGTAGGACGCATTAAAGACTTTATTTCCCTATTTTCTCCCTGAGTTGTACATTTTCCTTATTTCCTTTTCTCTTGTAAATAAACCTTTTATTAACCTTTTGTGTGTGTCTGTAGTAGAGTATTCATAAGTCCCTTTAAAACGCACCGGTGAGGACTCACAGCCAGGAACCCGTTTAATATCGGGGTTGCTCTATAACAAATCTACAGACTTGATTTTAAATTTTACTTTTGGGGATGACCTTGGAGAATTAAACTGCCGACGATGCCAATTCTTTACTTATAACATAAAGATTTTAATTCCTCAGTTATGAAGGGTCTTTGAAAGGACCAATGTACTCACTCAGAAGTCACTCAATAAATGGTAATGAATATGTGAAGAAAAAGTCCCTTCTTGCCCTGGCCTTTTGTGCCTGTGGGAGGAGACTGAGTGCTGAGGAAGGGCACATCCGGTCACTGTCAACTTCTCTGAAAATTCCAGAAGGAACTGGAGGCTGGTGTCAGCTGCTGCTCTGGGCTAACGAGCCACTGATGGGGCAACTTTGGCAGGAACAATAAGCAAATAGTGAGAAGGAAGTCCTTTTCCAGGACCTCCTACTTTCTTTTCACTTCCCCCTGCCTTCCACACTCTCTATACTTCCCTTGAATAGAATCTAACAGGAAACCATCTGGCAAAGGCATCTGGGAAATGTACTTTGTAAATAACAAGAGGACAGAACATAGAGAGAGAGATTTGGAGCTCGGAGGTAACAGTGAGATAACTATCATACGGTGATCATGTGCTATTTGGTCTAGCATCAAAAAAAGAAAAAAATAAAATCAAGGAATAATTCTTTGCAGTCCCATGAATATGTGTAATTATTTAATTAATCACATTGTGTGCAATTTTTGCCTATTGTCTGTCTTCCTTACTAGACTTCAAACTCAGTGAAGGAGCCTATTGTCTATTTTCTCCCTTGGGCATCCCCAGGGTGTAGAACAATGGCCATCAAGGAGTTGGCACTTCTATAATGTTAACTGCCTGACTGCTTTTCTAAGGATTTTTTTTTTAATCTCACGTGACTTAATGTTTCTAAAGGACTATGCTATCCTTTATGTTATAATGAAAAGTCTTCTTTCCTTGTATAAATATGACATAGCCCTTACTCTTCAGTGTTATTATCCTAGAGGCAGGGTGGTGAGTGAAGGTAAAAATTGGCAGGAGGCAGCTCTGGGGTCTAAATTACCTCACTTGAGCTGTCTGCACTACACCAATTGTGAATTCTCCAATATCTGCTTCTATTTGTTTCATGTTGACACAATCATGGAATACTTCAAGCAGGCTTTTTTAGGAAATTCCTTTTCAGTCTCTCTTCATGAAAACTTAAAACTTATCATTTTCATTATTCCTTCTAAATAATGTGAATATGATTTAGTACATGATTCTTCACCAGAGTGGTTTTGAACGCAGGGGACTTTGGCAAAGTCTGGAAACATATTTGGTTATCATAACTGGGGAATGATGCTAATAATCTTGTAGGTGGAGGCCAAGGAAATTGCAAATGTATAGGGCAGCCCCACAACAAAGAAGTATTGTTACAGGACAGGGAGAGGGGCAGCCCAAACCCTGCAAACCTGCCTATTCTAAATGGGTTCTGCCATCCGCCGCATCAACACAAAACATATGAGACTTTAATGGGAAGGAACTTTAATAAAACTAGGAAACAATACAGGAAAGGCAAAGAGTCTAGTTTCTAAATGATGCACCCAAAGTTACCCGTCCCCTCGTGGGTAAAAGTCCATCCATATGGGATCGGCCCAGAGCAAGGCCCCAAAGCCTGCCACAAGTCTAAAGCATCTTCCAGTGGGGACCCACAGAAAAGGGTCAGAAACAACCAGACAAGCCCGGAAGGAAAAGAGCAAAATCAACATCAAGATAAAAGCTGCCATTGTCACCTCCCCACGGGTCTCACCCACATCTGTGTCACCCAGTCCACGACCAAAAGACAAGCGCAGTTTCTTTACATGTCTCTAGGCTCCATGTGCCTCCTCCAGGTCTCCTTCTGGCTCCATCCTGCTTCCTCCCTCAGTCTCCTCTGCAGCTTCTTCTCTCCCTGCTCAGCTGCACCCTCCATTTGGGTGGGGCAGGGAACCTGGAACCTTCCCTTTCCTGGGGACCACCCTGTTACAGTATCTGACCCAAAGTGTCAACATCATCAATCTAGAAATTCTGATCTAATTTAAAATATATTGTTTATTCATTATTCCATAAAAGATAGTATAAGATCGTGGGAAATGCATTGGCTTGGGCATCCTCAACACAGCTGTATGAGCTTAGGGTACAAAGAAACTTCTGAAGGTTGCTGCAAATGCTCATCTATGAAATGGGGAATTAAGTTCTGATTTGTTGTATTATTATGAGTATTTGTAGGGTAAAGAAAATGTCAGGCTTTTCTGCCCTCCCGCCATCAGGATAGATGATGGATCCTTGAGGTCCTGAATGCATGCCTGATGGCGGGCACCTGGAATAGGGTGTGGGCATAGGTAGATTGGAGTCACCTGGGCTAAGACTGGGCTTTTAAGGGCAGCGTCATGGGGACGCCAGCAGCAGCAGCAGCAGCAGAAGCCGAAGAGAAGCCGAGAGAGAAGCAAAGAAACAGAAGCAGAGAACACTAGAGAGCCCAGAGAGAGTGTGGATTTGCTGGGGGCTGGGAGGACTGCCAGCCTCCCGGCCCCCCAGCACCCCTGCCTGCCGTGTACCTGGTAATCCCAATAAAAGCCTGCAAAACCACTGAAGATTCTGACTCCTCCTTTACCTGGTCTGCATGGAATCAGAAAACCTGCACTGTGCCCATTCCTGACTCTACAGTGTTGCATGAATTAACAACGTATGGTGCCTAGTACACAGGAATCCCTCAATAAATAGCAGCTGGATATACAAAAAAAAAAGCATCTGTATTTAAATGCATTATTTTGCAGTAGACAACACAAATCATTCCTTTAGCTCTTGTTTTTTCCCCTTAAAGAGCACAAGTCTGAGAAACTACATAAAGAATACATTTCTGTAAAGGCAGGAATGGCCACAGTGCAGGTTTTCTGATCCCATGCAGACCGGGTAAAGGAGGAGTCAGAGTCCTCAGTGGTTATTTTGCAGGTCTTTTATTGGGATTTACCCGATACCAGCAGGCAAGGGTGCTGGGGGGCCGGGAGGCTGGCAGGCCTCCCAGCCCCCATCAAGTCTTCACTCTATGTGGGCTCTCCGGCGTTCTCTGTTTCTCTCCCGGCTTCTGTTCGTTCTCGGCTTCTTGGCTTCTGCTGGCGTCCCCATGACGCCGCCCTTATAAGCACAGTCTTAGTGCAGGTGTACCCACTTCAGGTGCCCGCCATCAGGCATGCATTCTGGATCACAGGGTTCCCTCATTTATCCTGATGGCGGGAGGGCAGAAAAGCCTGACATTTTTCCTTACCCTACAATTTCCCAGAGCAAAGTTTTACTAATGGTGTTTATTTTAACAAGATCTTTATTCTAAGGGTTTGAATTGGAGTAAACATATTCTTCAAATCAATAATCTCATAAGAGATAGAAGAGGTCAAAATGTGAGTATAGGGAGACAATAAAAAACGTTGAAATTTGAGACACACATGCCGTTCTTAGGAAGCACTTCCAAAGAGTTTTAAATGTTAAAAAAATAAATAGCAAATCTGGCCTTCCTGGTGGCGCAAGGGTTAAGACACAACCTATGGTGCCTCCCCTGGTGGCGCAGCTGTTGAGAGCTGGGCTGCCAGGCCGCTTGCAAGGGTCCCACAAAAAAAAAAAAAAGACACAACCTATGAAGCTATCTGCAGCCACTGCAGCATGAGTTCGATCCCTGGCCAGGAGCTAACCATATGGTGCAGCAGACCTCTCCTGACTCACCCGCTGCTTCCTTCAGCAGTGTATTTCAGTAGCTCCACCTGTTCTGCTCCCCACTCTGTCTCTGGTGAATCCTCTCACCCCCCACACGTCTGGCCTGTACCCCAGCTCTTATATGCATAAATAAGTAAATCTTTAAAAGAAAAAGCAAATTTAGGCTAAACAAAACAATAAACCCATTTAAAATGTTCACCCTTACTTATGAAAGATCATCTCAATGATATAAAAAAGTCCATTTAGCTAGCTATACCACAAATTGTTTTTCTACTCTTTATAGCTTGCCTACTTATAAGTTTATTTTTCTATTAAAGCAATGTAAATTTATTCTGGAAACCCTTAGAAAATATGAGTATAGGGCCTCCCTGGTGGCGCAGCGGTTGAGCGCTGGGCTGTGAAGCTGCCTGTAGCCTCTGCAGTGCCAATTCTATCCCCAGCCACCGGGGAGAGTCCCACATGGCGCGCAGTCCTCTCCTGCAGTGCTCGCTGCTACCCTCAGCAGTGTACTTTGTCAGTCTGCCTGTTCTGTTCTCCTTTCTGGCTCTGGTGAGTTCTGTCACCCTCCCACGCTTCTGACTGTACCCAGTGTTTGTATGAATAAATAAATAAATCTTAAAAAAAAATAGATAATATGAGTATAAAAAGAAGAGAGTGATAAAAATGACCCATAATCTGTAACCTAAAGTACAGATTAATATTTCCGCATAAGTCCCCTCTTCAAGTTACTTAATGAATGTTGGGGGGCTGGAGCCATCCTCCAGGTCCCTAGACTTGGTAAGCTCATCAGGGTTTGTGGTTTTTGTACTTCATGCCATATCTAGCATTTTGTGGGAAATGCATTGGCTTGGGCATCCTCAACACAGCTGTATGAGCTTAGGGAACAAACAAACTTCTGATTTGTTATTTGGGGGGCACTTCCCAAAGTGTTTGTTGGTTGAATGTACCTTTAATTAAGTATATATGATAGAATGTAAAATTATATGAAATTAAAATTATATCGAAGACTTAAACTCAGTTACCTTTTATAGCTATTTTATGTGTTAGGTTGTATCATATGAAATGGCCAATATATACTAATTTTTTACCTAAAAAATGGCAATTTAATTACACCCTGTATTATATCACAAGCTTTCTAAGAACTAAAAGTGATTATTATTCCTCTTTTATATCACCTACAAGCTTGGGTGAGGCCTTTATAAAAGGAAGATGCTGAAGCTTTTAAGTACTGCATTCTACGTGTGTGTAGCCACAACACAAAGCAAATAATTACCCATTGAGTTGTGTGTTTTATTATTTTCTTTACATTTAAATAATAACGATGTTTTCACATTGCTCGTGGGAATGTAAAATTGTGCGACCATTGTGGAAAAGTTTTACTGTTCTTCAGTAAATTGAGCATATAATCCAGTAATTTCCACTCCTGGATATACACCCAAGAGAACTGAAACCACATGTTTAAACAAACACTTATACATGAATATTGTAGTAGTGGGAAGGCACAGTGCAGGCTTTCTGTGATCTGAGCAGATGGGTAAAGGAGAGTTCTGGAGTCTTTGGTGGATTTTCAGGCTTTTATTGTGTTTTTACAGGTACACGGCAGGCAGGGTTGCTGGTGGGCCTCCTGGCCCCTGGTGAGTCTTCATTCTTTCTGGGCTCTCTGGAGTTCTCATTCTTCTCTCGTTCTGCTACTCTTTCTCTTCTGCTATTCTGTTCCCATGACACCACCCTTATAAGCTCAGTCTCAGCCCAGGTGCACCCACCTATGCATGCCTACACCCTACTCCAGATCCCCACCATCAGGCATGCATGTAGGACCGCAGGAATCCATCATTTATCCTAATGGAGGAAAAGCCTGATAATTTTTCACTTACCCTACAAATATACACAGCATGCTCTCTTCATGATAGCTAAAAGGTGGAAACAATCCAAATATCCATCCACTGATGGATAAAATATGATATATCCATGCAATGGGATATTATTCAAAAATAAAAAGGAATGAATATTGATACATGGTACAACATGACTGAACTTTGAAGACACTACACTAAATGAAAGAAAACAAATACGAAAGATCACATATTATGTGATCACACTTACATGAAATGTCCAGAATAGCCAAATCCACAGAGACACAAAGCAGTCGTTGCTAGGGGTTGGGGGAGGGAGCAATGGATTTTAATCTTTTTTTTTTTAAGATTTATTTATGCATACAAGAACTGGGGTACAGGCCAGAGGCATGGGGTGGGGTGCAGTGAGAGGATTCACCAGACACAGAGTAGGGAATGAACAGGCAGATTGACTGAAATACACTGCTGAGGGGAGCAGTGTGTGAGTCAGGAGAGGTCTGCTGTGCCATGTGGGTTGCTCCCTGGCCGGAGATCGAACTCATGCTGCAGAGGCTGTGGATTGCTTCATAGGTTGCATCTTAACCCCTTGCACCACCAGGGAGGCCTGGGTTTTAGTCTTTAATGAACACAGAGTCCGGAATTAAATAGTGTGAATGTTGCCCAAGATTATGATTGTACTAAATGCCATTAATGATAAATTTTATGGTATTTGGATTGTATATTTTTCCATAATAGGAAACAACCAAACAAAACCTATTTTGTTACCAGAATTAGTCACTATTATTTTGTTCACAAAGGATGGAATCATCAAATGGTTTTGAAAAAGAGGATTGAGAATTTATTATATCACACAACCTAGAAGTTCAAGGATAAAGCACTCAGATGTCAGGATACATCCTTTCCTTTCTTCCCTCCCTTCACCTCTCTTTCTCTTGATTTTTCTCTCCTCTGAATGTTGACCTGATTCTCCCCTAGTACAGGTGGTTCCACTGTATGCAGGAGAAGGCAGTATACAGGTTTGAATAGAGCCAGACTTCCAACCGAGGCCCCCAAGTGAAAGAGGAAGTGTCTTAAGGTGACAAGGCAGAGGTGTAGTGATATGAAAGAACTTCCAGCCCTCTCTGAGACCAGCTGTGTATTCTTGAACAAGCCACTTAATCTTTTTGAACTTTAGTTTTCTCATCTATAAAATGGAAATGAACAATCATATTATCTAGCTCCTTAGGTTGTCCTGAGAATTAAGTGAATTAATAAACATAAAGTGCTCAGAACTGGGCCTGGCATATAGTAGGTGCTTTTTATAAGGGTTAGCTGTCCTAACCATCACTGTCATTATTATTACTATCATGTCATTTATTTATAAATTTCATGGATAGGATTGATAGGTCAGATGTGAACCAGTGAACTCCTGCCCAGGGTACTGGAGTGGGCAGGCCTACCTAAGGCTGTTCTCACAAAGAAAGAAGTCATTTCCAGAAAAAGTAGCCCACCACTGCTGTGGAGAAGTTCATACCCTCTACTGCCTATGGTATAAACTCGTGTAGTGGAAGTTAGTGCTTGTTTGTTCATTGTGTGTCAAGATCAGTTATAAATCATTTATGTTATGTCATTTGTTCCTCTACATACCCTGTAAGATCAAAAATTATCACTATCATTACAACTGAGATAATCAACCACAGTACAGAGAAGTCACCAAACTTGCCTAGTGTTGTCTGGCTAAGGTCTGATTTCAGGCAGTCTTTCTGAAAGCCTGAATTCTTGGGTTCTATTGCTGTCTGCTTAACAGCAGCCAGAAACAAGTTAATGAAAACAGGTTAATGAATAAAAGTCAGGCAATTTGCTCAGGTGGTATTTGGTTAGCTTTCAAAAAAGGACTTGTTTTTAAGAGTCTTAAGTATGTAACAGGTTCTGCCTTAAAGACAATATGTGAAGGTGTAGTAAACCCATGAAAAAAACTTGTTTGCTGTCCCATTGTGAAAAATAAATGTTTGTCAACTTGAGTAAATAGTTCTACTTTCCTAAGAATAAGCCCTCTATTTCACTAAAGACTTTGAGACTTAGGAGTAGAATCTTTGAGGAAATGCAAGACTAACAAATCTCACATATTTGTGAGCTTCACAAAGATCACAGGTGTCTCTTACTAACAGGCTTAAACCCAGGGGCCTCCAGTTAAGCAAACAGGCCTTTATCCTTGACAGTGGAAGGAGAAACACAACCAGCTGGTGAGAAGGACTTGTCTTGCACTATGATTATACTCATCACCTCTCGAGAAAGTTTTTAGGACACAAAGTGCCACAGCTGGCAGCTAAATGAAGTTAAATTGACTTGTTTTGGCCAAACATCCCATTCAATTGGATAGAGAAGGAAACAATTTAAATAAACAATTAAGAAGAATGTGAAGGATTGCACCCATTCCTGTGTGTGACAGAAGACTCTGCTTTATATTTTGAGAACCGAGATAGATTGAAGTCAAACATATTTATTTAATAATAGAGTAAAAAAGAACAGCTGTGGAAAATATTTAGAAGATGATACATAGAGAATCACACACACAGATATAGTTACAGGATGTCAGAGGACTTTCTTTTTTAAAGGTCTTATTTTCCCCAAATTAAAAAAAAAAAAAAAACTTTGTGATTTAAGTGGTCTAATGAATAAATGCCAAGTAGCACAAAAACAACTGTCACTGTGAGTACCCCAGCTGTATCCCAGCTATTATTCCAAGCATATTTATTTATTCATTTATCTGAAAAACAAGTCAAAAAAGGGGCATTGGAAGAATATCTGGTATATATTTATTTTCAGAGGAAGGAAAGTCCCAAGGGATGAATGCCAGGCAGTCAGGATCCAGCTCTGTCTCCACCTCTGAGGATTTGTGTGATGGAGGTTGAAATGATCCGCCTCAGTTTCCACACCCATAAATGGGAAGAGTAAGCCCTGCTGAGCCAATTGCTCCTTTGACAACTACCAGAAATAGTCCTTGACACTTTGTTAATAACAGCGTTTCTGCTGAGCACCTCTCTGCAATAGAATTTTCTACATACATTATCTTTTGTATTTACTTTTTTTTTCAGATGAATTGATATTACAAAAACAAATTATTTTTAAGCCTATAATTTGGTGGTATATGGAGCTTCCACGATGTTGTGCAATCACTACCTCTATCTAGTTCCATATATTTCAACCTCAGAAAAGTCCAAAAGGGCAAACATTTGTTATCTATATTCTTAAGTGGCAGGAGGGAGACTAGTGGAGATTTAGCAATTGGTTCAATATTGGACAATTAGTAAGAGATAAAGCTGGGATTAAAGTGTATGTCAACTTGCAAAACTCTTTTAAATTTAGAGGAAGGAGAAACACTGGAAGTTAGGACAACACAACTCTAAATAACTCGATAAGTGTAGTCCTGTTCCTACCCTACTTTTCTCTACTTCCAATCAGTTACTAACCTGTCTTAAGGACACATTCTATATGGATTCCCGACCACAAGTTTAAACTTAACCACAAGGTAAATCAACAACTATGCCCTTCTATATATAACCTCAAAAAAAGAAAGGAACCTTTTTCAGCCAGTTGGGAAACCCATAGAGAATAACATATGATAGTATAATGTGTCTTCTGTCCCAGCACCCATAGGACCCAAGTATATTCAATCCTGGCCTACTGATTAAAGTGAAACAAAGACTTTAGACCATGTAATTTATCACCTAATTGGGACATGTTCAAAAGGATACTTGGACCAGACTCCAGAACAACAGGCCAAACTGGGGTTGTCCAAGATAAATGAGGACATGTGGGCCCCAAGAGGTAGAACCTCTTACCAGGAGGCTGAAAAGTCATCGCACCTCAGTAATGTCCAAAATCAAGAGAAGCAAGCAAAACATATAGAGCATAAATTAGAAGTAAACACTTAAAAAAAAAGTAACATTCAACTAGAAAAACCATCTGAAGTGAAATATCCATGAAGATTTAAGTTTAGGCAATTTCAAAACTCAATATGGGGATAAAGGAGTAAAAAGTAAGAAAGAATGCAAGGAAATACAAACCTGGTCAAGCCAAATGAATCTCAAAATCCTGTCACCTATAACACAACAGAAACATAAATTTTAATGAGATTCTGTATCTGCCCAGCTAAGTCCAACTAAAATGAATGTAAAACAAAATGAAGCTGGGGCAGAATCTAACTGGAAATCAGATGACTTAGGAGAAGAAAAGCCAGAAAATGACTCATAAAAATATCCCTTGAGAAGGAAAGTTAGCAGAAAAACAGAAATTTCCAGATAAAATGAATTGTACTAGTTCAGAGTCTTGTGCAAATGAAGGTTTCTTGTGGCTTGTCAAGTCACAGACACAGGAGAGAAACTAATCCTACTTCTAGCAC
This sequence comes from Talpa occidentalis, assembly GCF_014898055.3. Classification (NCBI taxonomy): domain Eukaryota; kingdom Metazoa; phylum Chordata; class Mammalia; order Eulipotyphla; family Talpidae; genus Talpa; species Talpa occidentalis. The sequence goes on from NW_023600993.1 coordinate 51,489,296, forward strand.
AACTCACACCATTGTTTGGGAAAGTTAGGCAGATGGTTGTTGTGTGTGTGTGTTGTGTGCATGTGTGTGTGTGTGTGTGTTTGTGAGAGAGAGAGAGAGAGAGAGAGAGAGAGAGAGTAGACTTGAGGAAGATAAATGTGGAGCTGCCCAGCTCCCAGCTTCTCTGAATCCCAATTCTCTATCTGTCTGTCTGCTGGGCCCTTCCTGGATCCCAGGGCACAGAGGGTCTCTGGCATGTGTGGGCTTACAGTAAACACCATCTGCTTCTCTGTTGCAGGTGATGCAAGTAGCAAAGCTATATACTGGGGTTTTGAGCATGGTGTTTAACAAAGAAAGCAGGAAGGCGGGAAGGAGAAGGAGGGGGAAGGAAGCCTGTGTACTTTAACCTTATCAGGGGGCTTGTGCCTGCCCTGTTGGCAGTGTAGTACAGGCAGTGTTGCCCCTCACAATTGGACTGTGATGGTTTTTCCAATTTCTTCTTATGCGATGGAGAAGCAAAGATTTGGGGATTTTAAAGAACTGCACTCAATTCTTTCTTTGTTTCGTTGATAGTTGGGTGATCCTGAGCAAATACCTTTGTGTTCCTGGTCTTAACTATTTTAAAGACAGAAAAATATCACTTCTCTTGGTAGTTGTAAAGAGCAAGATCGTCCTGGGGAGTAATTGGCTAGACTACCATATGAACTCACAACAAAGCTCTCTTCCTCCTTTTTCCCATAGAAAAGAATGGTTAAAAGCACAGTTCTTACTCAAAATCAAATAATATTTGGAAGTCACATCAGGACTAAGATTCAGTGCCCCACCGTGTAGGTGCTGTTCTCAGCCTGCTCTCCCTCCCTGCAGCCCCACCACCTTGTTCCCTCAGTCAGGTAAAGGGTCTCCAGTTTGCAACCACTCCCATTTCAAGTGCTAGAACTGCTCTGCTCTCTGCCTTAGGACTTTTTCCAATGCCAAGGAAGTGACTTCTCTTCCGGTGAGATAAACTTCCGAAGTGCAGGGTGAAAGGGGGCTGAATATGCCTCAGAGGCAAACCCCAACCAACAAAAGTCAGGAGTCAGAGGGAAAATGTGGGCCTCCCTGGTGGCGCAAGGGTTAAGCTCAGCACTATGAAGCAATCCGCAGCCTCTGCAGCACGAGTTCAATCCCCTGCCACAGAGCTACCCACATGGCACAGCAGACCTTTCCTGAGTTGCCTGCTGCTCCCCTCAGCAGTGTATTTCAGTCAGTCTGCCTGTTCTGCTCCCCACTGTCTCTGGTGAATCCTTTCACCCCCTGCACCTCTGGCCTGTACCCCAGCTCTTGCATGCATAAATAAATAAATCTTAAAAAAAATGTCCTTAGTCTCCCTATCCTGGTTCCTATGAAGTTTCCTAACATGACTGCACCCTGTTTGCCTAGAATATAACCTGCTTATTTTATACCCCTTATTAGTTCTTTTCCCTCTTCCTTTTTCACTCTACTACTCACTCCTCTTGCTTCCTGGCTCCCAAATTAACTACCTGCACCCACGTCTTCATCTCCAGGTCATGCTTTGGGGAAACCCAACTAAAACACCATCTGCTTTCTCTGTTTTTAAAGGACCCTACATAGCCATCTGCTCCCAGAGATGCAAATACCTCATCCCACGAAGAGTATCATAATATGGTCTCTTGTTTACTGAGCACATGTTAGGTGCAAACAATGTGCAGCAGAGGGGTAAAAAATATATCAATAAAAAGCCTTTCTTCTGATGGCACTAGTGTAAGATGCAGCAGTATGAGAATAAATATTTTTACCTCTCTCTTCCTCATACGAAGAGCAAAGGGAACAGTGAGTCAGACTGGAGATCTTAATTGTGATAAAGAATGCATGTATATTATAGGTTCTGGGCTGCTTTGTCACTCTACAGGAGGAAGGTCCTCTGTGGCTGGCACCCTCTAGAGTGGAGCCCATCATCACCTTTGGAAATGCAGTGCTAATTTAAGTTGGGGGCTGAAGATTAAAAATAGAACATTTAGGAAGCAGTTATAAGCAACAATGAGAAGTCTGGAAGTGTTGCAAGAAGGGATCCCAATAGGGACTTACCCAGTGACAGATTACAAAGGGGGATATGTAATGGAACTGTAACAACAGGTCAGTTTATAATCATTCTCCCTGCTGTTTGCCTTCTAATGATGTAAAATATATATGAATAAATAAATTTAAAAAATTCAACTGCTATATTGTGCTGATAGATGTCTCCTCCGCAGCCCCCAACTTTTATTAGGAATAGGCCACATGATTGCCTGGTGCTGGTGAGGTAGTCCACATTTCCTGAAATAGGGGGTAGAGGAAGAAAGGCAGCAGGAAAAGACAAGTCACAATTCAGAGGAAACAGGAAGTAAGAGAAGCCCCCCTACCCGTAGACCATCCAGGGACCCCTGGGTTGCACAGTGTACACGAGGAGGTGGAAATGAGCCAGGCTTTTTAATAAGGGAAGGTAACTCAAAGAGTTGAATTTTGGGGTTTGGGTTGAATTTTGGAGTACCCTGTGGTTGCCTTGAAAGTTTTTAGCTCCCTTAATTCTCTGTAATTGAATGGCGATGCCCATTTGATGGATGCAGGTGTGGAGGCTTAGGAAGGTTAAAGTAACTTCCTCTGAGGTCACAAAAGTGGAACATGGACCCAGTTTGGACTTCAAAGTCTCATATTACATGCCTCTGGGCTTGGTTGCATAAGACCAGAAAGAAACTCAGACCTCACTCAATCTGCCCATCCCGATTTGGACTGTGCTCTTTAAAACCCTAGTTTTAAATGTTTCTCACATTGGCTGAAAGTATAAGATAAAGGTCTTGAGAATTAATTAAATCCTCTCTCCTTATTTTTACCTCTAATCATCAGAGTAGTTAATTCTTGCTTCCATATTTCATTCATCTTTCAATTCTTCCTCTTTTCCTTCCTCTCCCCACTGCCATATCAACACACACACACACACACACACACTCTCACATACCACAGTCTACCTGTGGTAGTGCAAACTGAAGTTGCATATGTAACATTGCATTTCTATTGCTAATTAAGTACTAGAAGTGTTTGCCTTGTTGCTCTGTGGAGGAACCAGAGTTCAAAATTCTGAAATGATTTCTGTCTTTCCATTTCAGGAAGGAGCCACATCTAGTACTGTTAGGGGGAAAAGGCTGTCCTAAAGCTAATTCCATGCAGGCTTTGTGGACTCCACCCCCACTCCAGACCAAAGCCAAAAGACATTGGGAGAGACAAATCCCATCACCACCAAAGGGAAGGTTGCTGGAAACTGAAGGTGGGGTTAAGCAGCCAGGTTTGGTATAAAACCAGACACGTGGGCTTCAGGGGGTTTCACTTTTTTGGCTCCCCACCAGCTTGCAGCAAGGCCAGCTCTGAGAGTGCCTTTGGGTTTCCAAGTCGGTGGATTGGGTAGGATGCATTAAAGACTTTATTTTCCTATTTTCTCCCTGAGTTGTACATTTCCTCATTTCCCTTTCCCTTGTAAATAAACCTTTTATTAACCATTTGTGTATGCCTGTAGTGGAGTATTAATAAGTCCCTTTTAAGCGTGCGGGTGGAAGACCCATAGCCAGGCAACCCGATTTTATATTGGGGCTGCTCCGTAACAGTACTATGGACTGTGGTATTCAGTGCAACAAAAAAATCCCAGTATCTTCAAAGTTCCCAAACATTTCATGTCATATTACAAGAAAAGGCATTCATTCATTCATTCATTCATTCAAGAGATGTTGGTTCCCTTCTATGTATCAGGCATTGTTTTAGCCATTATGGATCAAATTAGTCAAAACAAATAAACAAAAATACCTCTTATTCTGCTCCTGGGATGTAATGGGAAAATACAGAAAATAATAAGTGTAAGAATAAATAAGTTATATTGTCTATTAGAAGGTGAGAAACATAATAATACAAGGAAAACAGAGCAATGTGAAAAGGATGGGGAGCAGGTGAAGTGTGAGTTGCTCTTTTACCTAGAGTACTCACACAGGACTCCTTGAGAAAGTGACCTTGTGTAAAGGCTTGAATATTAATAATCCAAAGCAAAGCAATTAGGAGTCCAGGAAAGTTTTCTGAGATGGGCTTGGTCATGAAATTCTGGCCACGAAGTTCTGCCTGTCTCATGACCATGTCTATGAAATTCCACAGGGCGGCAGCAGATCCTAGTGGTGACTGCAGACTTGTGGAATGTGGCTAGGAAGGAAGGATGTGCTTTCCAAATGCAAAGCAAGGTCTCAGGGATCTTTGATGTCTTTGTCCAAGCACTTCTCCCTTTCCTTACACAAGAGGTCTTGACTGCTCAGCTCTTTGTAACCATAGCACCCACAGCTTTCACATATTGAGACGTGGTTGTATGTCATGCACTGGATATATTGTCACATTTAGTATATGAGCTAGATCCTTGTTATTGTCCCCATTTTTCAGATAGGATGTTGTGACTCAGAATCTCATCATACATGAAGGTGGTGGTGACCAGGATTTGCCATAGAGTCTAGTCTTTGGAAGATGTTGTACCCTGAGTTGATAGAAGGAGGGATCTCTTTAGATTGGTTTGTGAAACCCACTTGCTTCAGGTGGGATGAATTAAAAAATAGAAACTTGAAGAGAAGCAATATCAACATCAAGTTGACAGCAAAATCCAATGTGGATTGAGCAGTCCTAAGCATGGTGCTTAGTGCTTTACAAACACAGTGTTATTCAGTCCTTAAGCACTGTATTGATGAGGGAAAGAAATCACATACTATATACCCGCTCCAGGCCACGTACGTATTGCTATCTCAGCTTCCCAAAATAGCTCTATGATCAATAGAAATATTCAAACAGCCCAAAAGTATATAAAGAGAAACAAAATAAGACAATTCTCTCCCCCAACCCCCATGTCAACCAATTAGCTTCTGTATGGGCTTTTACACAATTAAAAATGGTAATTATCATTATCTGAAGCTACATAAACATTCGTAATAAAACAAAATTTTATTTAATACTGTAGAATAGTATAATATGAAAATTCTTTCCTATTTTTATTGCTTAAAAAGAATTGCCAATGACCTATTTTGGGTGTTGGTTCGACAGTTATCCTTAAAACTTTCAGTAATACATTTAGTTCATTAGTTCTTGATTTAGCAACTTCAGTGCATAGTTACCTCTTTGTTAACTTGTTACACAACAAACCCCCAACTTTTGTTAACTCTATTTTTCAGTTTTTTTCTAGTGGTTAATTTTGGGACTTTGAATAATATGTATATTTATATATTCAATATGCAAAATTTAAAACAAAAGTAAAAAAGTTGAAGTAATAAATAAAAATAAAATATCTGTTAATTTTTTATACTTAATAAAGAGAGAATTGGTATACATGTATTCAGTCTTCTGTGCCAGCTTCTTCCTACCTCTGATCACTCACTGGTCAAAGTTTGCCCTATAGGAGCTGTCACTCCCAATGCTAGGTATGTGTAAGGGCAGGACAGGGATGGCCATGGAGCAGGTTTTCTATAATCCCGTGCAGACAGGGTAAAGGAGGAGTCAGAGTCCCTCAGCGGCTTTTTGCAGGTCTTTTATTTAGATTTACCAGGCATATGGCAGGCAGGGGTGCTGAGGGGCCGGAAGGCTGACAGGCCTCCCAAGCAAGTCTTCACTCTTTCTGGGCTCTCCGGCCTTCTCTCTTCTTCTCTGCTCTCAGCTTCTCTGCTTCTCTCGGCTTCTGCTGGCATCCCTGTGACGCCATCCTTAAAAGCCCAGTCTTAGCCCAGGTGAATCCCATCTACATATGCCCACACCTTATTCCAGGTGGCTGCCATCAGGCATGCATTCTGGACCACAGGTTTCCCTCATCTATCCTAATGGCAGGAGGGCAGAAAAGCCTGATACTTTTTACCTTACCCTACAGTATGCTTTTCCTCCTTTTTAGAGGAGGCCAGAACCACAACATTTCCAGAAGTGGTGAGAGAAACCAGAAGCTGTAGTGTGTAACTTATCGACTTCAGGTGGTTAAAATGTCAGTTGCTGTAATATTAGGTGGGCTGAGACCCAGGGTACCACTGTGTGTCTATGAACTTGGTAGGGCTCATAGAATCTAAATTTGAATGTTAGTTGTACAGTTGTATCTAAGACTCTCATAGTGCCCTTTTTGTGCATTAATTTCTTGTTTTATGTATACAGATTTCCCTTGCTTTTCAACAATTCAAGTCATGCCCACTTTGCTTTAACAAAAGGTCTAACTAGTACCCTGTTTCTTAATGGGAAGAAATCTGGAGAGGATTTATGCTTTAAATAACAAAAGTCAAAAATAAGAAATAGGATTCAGTGTTGATTTTATAGCAGCTGTTATAAAGGCAGTTGTCCCAGGGTAGAGAGAGAAGCCCTACCAAGCTCTTTCCCTAGGAACTACACGCAGCATCTCAGCATCACATGGAAAGAGACAATGCTGTTATTGAAGATGTTTTTGTGTTCTGTGACCAAGAACCGACAGATGAAGAGTTAATGCAATTGTAAGAGGAAATGATGTAAATGGAAACCAAGAGCAATAACAAACGCCCAGAAATAAAGTTGTCCAGGAACGGAACAGAAAGCACATGTGTGAGATTTTTTGGCTAAAATTTACAATTTTTGCAGAAAAGTATGACTTAATTTTGGGTGGGCATATAGGTTTAAGGCATGTTTTCAGGTGCTTTGAGTGCCCACAAAGATATGATAGAAGAATGAGTGGGGCTAAACAGTCAAGCACACTGTTGTATTACAAGTCTGCCACAGCAGCCATAGTAGACAGAAAATCTTAACCATCAGCATCCAGACAGGCAGACATAGAAGCTGGTGTAGATTTTAAAGACTTACCTGGCCGGATGGTTCAGATGATGAAGAAATATTAATAGAGGACCTTCATCCTGTCTTTTCTATACCCCAGTCTTTTATACCTCCCACCACCCCAATCTCTGATGACTCAGCCTAACATCATCACATTACCCCTCAGCATTCCAGTGTGCTCGCTGCTCGCTGTGTCCCCAGTTTCAGTAAGTTAAACTACACTCTACATACACTATTTCTATTTCTACTTCATACAATGTATTTATCATATCAACCCTGCTTTTACTCCATGATAGTGCATAAACTGTATGTTTTATGTGCTATCAATATTTGGTATGATTTGGCAGGCTATTTTCGTTGTCTAGGGACGTTCAAAAAATTCCATATTCATTAGTAGTAATTGCTTTTTTGCTTTATGCCATTGCAGCTGAAAGTAGGTTTTGTAGGAATATTTTACTAGCAAGAAAAACCTGTGCAGTCTTTTCTTAAATAGTATTAAGACTATTTATTAAAATTTATAAATTTCTTCTATTTCTTGATTGATTCTCTAAATGTTTCCTGCCTTGTTCAGATTGAGATTGTCCTGTTTATCTTTGCCATGTCATTTATTGGTATTTTTTTGATATCTGAAGTTTAGGTAGTTATCTATTTTAATAATTGTGGAGTGCTTATGGCAACAATTACTTTATGAATGCTTATCATAGACGAAGAATGGTGTTTAAAGTAGATAATGTAGGATTCAAATCCTAGCTTTTGACCCTGGAACCTGACTTCTTAACTGTCTCCCTCTCTCTCTCTCTCCTTGCTCTCTCTCTCTCTCTCTCTCTCTCTCTCTCTCACTCACACACACACACACACACACACACACACACACACACACACACGGCATTATATTTGGTTTGCATGTAGATTTGCTTTCATTAAAGTGCCACAACCATCAAGTAGCCTGAATGTCAAATAGTGTTTGTGAGAACAACTGTTCTTTGATCCCATATCCAATCTCCTGTCCTTCCACAGAAGGAAATGTTAGCTAGTTATATGGTTGGCTCAAATAAATGCTACATTTCTCTTGCAGCTAAACATAGGCATGTGATAGGCTCTGGCCAAATAGGATGCAAGCAGGAATGTATGGCTGCTTCAAGGAACCATCCTAAAGACAGCGCAACACCAGGTTGTGTTTTCTTCTTAGTTCCTTCCTCACTTTGTTGGGAGGATGGAAGCTTTAGACTGTGAAGATGAAGTGATGAAATGGGAGGACTTATAGTCTCCTAAGTTTGCTGGTAGAATTGTGCTGCCATACCAGAACTGGGCAATACCCTTATGGGCTTTCACTTGGCAAGGGAGAAGCTTTCTTGCATTTGAGTGATTGTTATTTGTGTGCATTTTGTGGCAGTGGTCTTGCCCATGTCCAGCTCCCCAGTCATGTGCTCCCCTTCTTGCTGTCTCTACCCACAGTTGCATTCACATTTCCAAATGACGTGCTGTTGCTACATTTTCTAGATTAGTCAATTATAGCAATATTTACTAACTGCCTTTTGTGAGCTTCACTCTTTAAGATCTTTCTTTCCCCTCCACTTACACTCCCCATATAGACCTATAGCAATATATTTAAATTGGTACTCTCTAATTACATTGATATGAGTAATGAATATCAATGTAATGATATTAATGATATGCATTATAATGAAATGCTTACATTTCTCATTTTTTGTGGTATAATTTCTCTTTTTAGGGACAAAGGTTTTCTCACAATATTGAGATTTTCCTTTAGTCTTCTTATTGGACAGATTTTTAATTTTAATTTTATAGCTAAAGATTCCCCCCACTTTGAGGTACATTATGCCAAGTACTAAACTTGATGTTCCTTTAATGTTCCCTGGTGCCTGCTCCTGAGTTCCCACTCTGCAGAATATGAAGTTCCAGCAATAGAGTTTTGGAAACTTGCTCACTCAAGATCACAGTGCTGGTGAGACAGAGTCAGAACTAAGATGGAGGCCTTTCTGCCTTTGACACTCTTCTCACACACCTTCATTAACTTAGTTGGGATGGGAAGGAGGAGCAAAGGGAAGTCGCCAAAATATTTGAAAGTTAGTGGAGTGTGAAAATGAGCAGAATATCTATTCACCTGACCAGAAGGGAGACAGCTATTATTTACTAGTGCAGAACAGATAAATATCAGTCCTATCTTAACTAAGACTCCCAACATGGCCTAAAATGGAAACACAGAACTTAGTTTTTGTTTTCTTGCCAGTCTGAGAGATGAACCTAAATATTCTGCTTTAAAGTAGAAGATCAAATGGAAGAGGCCTACAGACCTTCATTTTCCAAACAGAAAGTGGAATTAAGCAACCTGCCTATGATTCCACAGTCAAATGGTGAAGGGAGAATCTCACCTTCAATCCTCAACTTCCAGAACTCAGAATCCTCTAATGTGGTGGCATCTTTCATGGTTGTGCTCCCAACTTTACTGCCTCTGCTGTCTGTGGGTCTTGGGCAGGATGTTTTTCACACTAAAGTTAATGCACACATTGAGAATGTGGTCCTGCTGCTGTGTGTGTTGATCTGGGAGGTGACTTGAGATGCTCTGTCATTGCTATCTCCTGCAGAGAAGTTTTGATGGTTTAGGGAGAACACAAAGGGATTTTCAGAATTGGAGCTGACACAGGAAATCTGAGGGCTGTCAGTAGAACAGAGGTGTTGGATATAATGAGATTAATAATGAGACATTAATGAAGTGATATTCTAACTCCTGCCCATTGAGTCAGTCACTTCCTGATTGTAAATAAATAATGAATTACAGGAGTAACATTACCTGTGATTTATAGACTATCTTCCAGCTGTTTGAAAGAGCTGTCTCTTCCCTGTGGATCAGTCAGAGGAAGAGTTTTTAAAATTATCTTGAATTACTGAGATTACTGAGTAATCATTTCCTATTGGACTCTCAAAAGTACTTAATTATACTTAGAGAATAATTTGTTCCAGTTTAAAAAATAAACTTGGATGAAGTTTGCCTAAGTAATTTTTTAAAAAATCCTTATGGGACTATACTGCTAATATAAATGAAATTAATGTCTACACAATTCCCAGAGAGGCAATGTATCCTTAGCCCACTCGATAAAATTAGTATTATACTGCTTACCTCTTGAGGTTGTGGTGAGGGCTGAGGAATGACAATCAGTAGCTGGCAACATATCAGGATCTTCCAAGTGCTTTCTATATATTAACTCCTGGAAACAGCCCTATGAGATAGGTACCACTGTAATCTTTATAGATGGAAATCTTGAGGTACAAAGAAGTTCAGGACCCTGCCTAAATCACACATCACGCAGTTAGTAAGGGATAGATGTGGGATTTTTTTCAGACTGTCTGACTGAGAGCTGAAGCCCTGGGAAACAAGAAGAAGGTTGGATTGATATAGAGTGAGTGTGAAACAATCTCCTGGGAGACAAAAGCAGTCAGTTAGAGCACGAGAGAAGAATTAGACCATGGCTAATTGATGATGCTAGGTGCTAGAAGTCTAAAGAATGTAGAAGGAGAGAAGAAATAGTATTCTTAATATCACAGGAGGATGAGAGCTATTTGTGCCCCGTAATTTCCTCTAGGACTCAAACTGTCCAGCAAGGATTCTCCAGACGTGCAACACGGCGGGGAAGCAGCAGGCCTCCAACTTCAACTATTCAGTTTTGGTCAATAGAAACAGTTCTGGTAACCAGCATGAACACTGAAGGCACTTCCTTAAATATTTCATTCTCTGTGTATGAGACCCCAGGACCTTTGAACAACTCAGAGAGAGGAAACAGAAATTTCTGCTTTAAACGAAACTCTGACTTGATAGCATCAAGGAAGTGTGCTCTCTTAAAGGAAGAAATATATTAACTCAGTGCCTGAGTTGCCCCTGCTTCTGGACCTGTTAAGTATTTTCCTCAAATCTGGACTTTAGAAATTGCACCTAGCAAGAATTCACATTCATAAATTAACATTTTTTCTTTTGTCTGTGACAGAGGAAGAAAGTAGCTTCGGCATGTGACTCTGTAGTAAGAGTGCATGAAATACGTACTTCACCCCAAATGCAAGCAGATCCAGAACCAGAAGGAAAACACTGTTAAGCATCATGCTATTCCATTCCTTCCCCCAGTGTTCATTGAGTGCTTTCGGTGTCTGATCAATTTTATAATGGCTACACAAATTAATTGATTTAATCTTTGTAGTGGCTCAGTGAGACATGTACAATTAATACCATCTCCGTTCTTATAGCTAAGGAAACTAAGGCACAGAGATGAAGCACGTTGCTGGCAGGTGGTAGACTTGAACTTTGAACCCAATCTGGCTCCAGGTCTCTCACATTTAACCATTTTCCAAAACTGCTTCAGAAACATTACCTGCTTTGGGAGGAGGAGGGAAAAAGGACTGGACGCTTTAATTCAATGCTATTACTAAATAGCATGAGAAGGGGAGATTAATGTCCCATTATCATTACTGATGGATTTTGGGACCAAGAAAGATGTGGTCAGTTTTCTCTTACCCTTCATTTCCTCCTTTGTAAAGCCATGAGGTTGGGTTTCAACAGAGTGCTACATTTATGACAATCATGAAGTCACTCTCGCCTCTCTTGCCATGACACAACGCTAACGCTCAATCATAGCTAAGATTTGTGGCACCTGGAACATGTACAGTTTGGTGACTTCTTTAAGAAAAATTATATAAAATCATAAATACAAAAATGTGTATTAAAATGAATATATACATATATAGAGACAATAAGGGCAGGAGAGTTTGGAATTCTAATTATTATTAATTTTTTGGTGTATATTGGGCTTCTCTGAGTGCTCTTTCCCTCAAAGCTTGTCAGATAGATTAGCTACCATAGATACATTAGATCTGTAAACCAATTACCATCCAGTCAGTTAGCATCTATCTTGTACCTACTTGTTAGACAAGGTCAGTCTGCTTTGAGCCTCTACCTGCCAGGCAGCAGAGTTCTATATAACTCTTTGGGTTATGGAATAGTCTATATTGGATAAAAGTGAAGTTTACACAGGGGAAATGAACAAGAGAAGAGAAAACATGAAAACTTCCATAAAACAGAAAACTTCCATAAAAGTTCATACAGGTTGGGGCATTTGGTTGTATTCCCAACTGTTGGGGAAATCACAGGCTTCTTGGTACTAGGAAGTCTGAATTTGGGGATCAACTACCTAGAAGGAGTTTCTGTCAATATCAGCTGCCCAGCACCTAACATGCTGCCACTTTTCCCATAGAGAAAGGGAGCAGAAGCTGAGCTTGAGCCAAGCCTCTATATAGGAAAAGGGGGCACCTCTTACCTGATCCCAGCTAGCCTGCTGTCCACTTAATCTGGAGTGAACACACAGAATTACCTCCAGACATTTTTGTTCATTGTACCACGTATCTAGGTTCAGATTAACCAGTGTTTTCAAATGGCCCCACTACAAAGTTTGCCATTTATTGAGCACTTACTATGTGCTCATCAAAAATATACCTTATATAATCCTATTAACTCTGTGGGCAAGGAACTATTATTATCTCCATTTTATAGAGAAAGGAACAGAGGTCTAGAGAAGTCTTGTAATTTACCATGGTCACATCTAACACATGGCAGATGTTGGAACTTGATTCTAATTCCAGAGCCACTATCCAAAATTCCTTTGTCATAATGCTTTTCAGAAAGTCAGGGAAGGAAAACCAGGTTTAGAAAATTGAGATCTCAATTCTGGGACTTGCTTTCCAAACTTTAGTGTTTACACGTGGGCCAGTAACTTCCAAACATAGACTAGACTTCCAAACATAAACGTAGGCTTCAAGACTACCCCTATACACGAGGAAATGAATAAGTCCTACATGCTAGGGTCAGGGAATAGACTAAAGGAGGTAATTTTCTAAATTGTAACACTAGAAAAATGCTAATGAAGTAGATTGTGTCTTAATTTTTGGATTTTGGTATCTATTAGGTACTTAGTGATGAATGTGAAATGAATGAATGAGATGAGACTTGCAATTGGGTCGAGGCCTAGAACTTTGGCATGCATTAAGAAAGAAAAGGCAAAAAGAAACAGATAAAGTGAACTCAATAATATCCTATTTTTGTTCACACATCTTTGATAATAAGTCATTGAGGAGGATATACACAAACACACACACACACACACACACACACACACTTCACATCACACATCCATACACTGCAAACTCTTCTCAATGCTAAGTGTGACTTAGATTAGCTGGCAAAACTTTCAATGAGATTCAAGGACTTCCTTTCTAATTGTCATTGATATCACACTACCAGATTAATTTTTAAAATTGATCTGTCTTGAATGTATCTTAGAGGTAAAAATGAAGAACTATAATTCTTTCTCTCACCTTTCTAGTGTAACTTTCAGGTACAAATATAGAATGAAGTGTTGCTGTTGTTAAAATGACACACTTTTTCACATAGGCTAAGATTAGAGAGTTTCAGAAGAGAAATTCACAAGCCTGTGGTTGAGCCCAGGAACATCTCATTGCTGATTTTCCAAAGCAGTAATAGATCAATATCTACCTGTATTTACTGAGCACCTACTATGTGCTGTGATGAGTCTAAAGGACATTATAAAGATGTTCTTGCTTTAATGTATTTGCAATGTGGTTGAAGAGGCAGGTAATTTTTTACTAGAGTGAAGTTATTACATAGGAATCTGAATTGACTAATAATAATATTATAATTAACAATAAATAATAAAATAATATAATTAACCACATAGCAAGACACCTGGAGGATAGCAATCTTAGGGTCAGATGAGTGGTTTAGTCATTTCAGGGCTCGTAGAGGTGTCTCTGAAGGAGTCTTGGTATTTCCCTCATGGTCACAAGATGGCTGCAGCACATTTAGACAAAACATTCTCATACAACTGTGTCAAAAGGCGAGCTGCTATTTTCTGAGAGAGTTCCTCTTGCACACTTCTCTCATTTTCTTATGAAGAGAGTTTTTGCCCAGAAACACCCCAAACAAGCAAACCCTTATATTGCATTGGCCGGGGCTAAGCCACAGAATAAATCTGCGTAAGGGAGTTTGGAAATAGAAGTATGTCAGTTTGTCAAGCTCTATAATGGAGGCAACAGAGAAGTTGGCACTGTGATGATGAAAATGCTCTATCTGTGTAATATAGTAGCTACTAGTCACTGTTGCTTCTGAGCCCTAGAGATTTTTTTTTTGAAGATTTATTTTTATTTATACAAGAACTGGGGTACAGGTCAGAGGTACGGGAGGGTGAGAGAATTCACCAGAGACAGAGTGGGGAACAGAACAGGCAGACAGACCAAAGACACTGTTAAGGGGAGCAGCGGGAGGACGAGGCAGGAGAGGTCTGCCGCACCATGTGGGTTTCTCCCTGGTGGGGGAATCTAACCTGCGCTGCAGAGGCTACAGAGAGCTTCACAGCGCTGCACTCAACCCGCTGCATCACCAGGGAGGCCCTAATTTTGTTTAAATTTAAAGAGGAACATGAACTTAGAAATTACCATATTGAACAGTGTAGAATTATACAAGAAATCTCCTGGGAGGTCAGAGGCAAACAGTGACATCGCTATGGACCAGAAAAAAACTGGTAGTGTTCATTGAAGATGAGGAACTCAAAATGGATTTGAATGATAATGGGGGTTTGGAAGTTTTATACAAGAGTGGGAATACCCTAAACAAGGAAGAAAATATAATAAGACTTTCTTAAGACATGCTATGCAGATTAGTTTGTGAGAAGAATGTGGTTTGTGTCGGGTTGGACAAAAAGCTGAAAACTAGGTTCAAGTCATATGACAACAAATTCTTTCCACCACCATACTTATATCCTTTTGATCCTTTCTCCCTAAGACCTCCCTCTTAACCTCAGAAACCTCACTTTACTTATTAGTGACCTCTAGCTTTTGTTAAGTATTTTGCTTTGCTGAATCACTTGCTATGTAAATGGCCAACATTTTTCTTTGTTATTATGACTTGCTTTCCTACATGTAATTCCCTAAAACTCCTTCCATTTTGCTAGAAGTGACAATATCTTATTTTTCATTATGAATAGTATTCCTTTGTGTGGGTACACTACATCTTTTTGATCCAGTGTTCCATCAGTGGACACTTAGATTATTTCTTTGACCTAGCTATTGTAAATGATACTGCAACAAACATTGTAGAGCACATAATTTTTTGAGTTAATGGTTTCATGTTCTTTGGCTCGGCACCTGAAGTGTTAGATTTCTAGGTAATGCAGTATTTCCATTTTTCATTTTTTCAGGTAAGTCCAGATCACTCTCCAAAATGGGTGGATCTGTTTATATTCCCACCAACAGTTAATAGTATTCCTCTTCTACTTCCAGCATTTGTTGGGGGGCCTCTTTAGCAAGTGCCTTTCTCATGGGTATGAAATGATGAACATTAAACTTATTAAACATGACTAATATTTTTCCTTGTGTTTTTTAACCTTGTGGATATTGTCCTTGGTGAATTAGGCAGAAATTTTTGGAAGCCAGTTTGGACTCTGTGCAATAAGTTATCTTATGTTGTTGAGAGAAGAATAAAATATGAAGTGGTTTCCTAAGTAGGAAGCCACCCACCTGTTAATGGTAAGAAAAATCAACCCAGTGATGATAAGAAAGATGGATAAAAAGTAGGAAATTTAACTAAACCAGTGTTTTACAGATTATACTAGATTTTTTTTTCAGATTTTTTTTTTCAGATTATACTAAATATAAGCAATGAGGTCTGTATTGTTCACTGAGACACATGGAAGGCAGATTCTGGCTAGTGGTGTCCGGCTCAAAGCCAAAATCTTCAGGTAAATGTCTCCTCATACCTAAGACCATTTTTATAACGTGGTAGGGAGTAATGGTGGAGTACTAAGTATAGTGTCCTGAACCAAGTAGGAAGGGAGGAATGTGAGATATTTTACAGGAGGTATAGGGAACTGATTTTATGTAACTAGTATAAATTTCGGAGTGAACAATATCTCCAAAATTTTGAGAATGGTGATACCAGAAATAAACATACCAATGCAAGGTTGTTTAGAAGGCATTTGGTGATTTTACTTTAAGATGTAGAAGTGAAAATTGGACTCTTCTAGTGAGCTGTCTCATCAGGGGTGTTCAGTGATCCATGAATCCAGTAGTCAAGTCTTCTTAAATTACCTCTCATGTTGAATTTGTGTTGATTTTATGTTTTATCCAGCTAAGGAGATGGTAACATGATGCAAGAAGTGTATAAATGAGTGTGCATTGGGCTTTAACCTCTTAGAACAGTCACCATGCTGTAAGGAAGCTCAAGCTAGACCCCTGCATGATGAGAGGTCATGGGCAGAGGATACACGACTCGAAGAGTCCATATCGCATGTTCATCTTCGTGTTTCAGCTCCAGGCAAACTCCTAGATGAATGTAGGTATGTATAGGTGTGACTTCAGCAAAAGCACCATTGAACTGACCTCAGACAATCTAAATATTGGTGAAAAATAATGACTTGTTGGTGTAATAAGTTATTGAGCTTTGGGTGTTTTGTTAAGTGGCAGTCAATAATGGAAATGATGTGCAAATAAAAATGTTTAATAGGTCCTTGGTGATTTGGACCCAGAGCTCAGCCAATTGATCTTTAGATGTAATTTTGTAATATGTAATTGCTTCTGTCATAGCAGTTGCATTGTCATTAAATTGATAACTTATTTCCAATATTAGACCATAAACTCTTTGAAGACAAGGACTGGATCTTTTGTGATTCCTAATACACAATGCCTGGTTCTAAACAGACACTCATAAAATCTGTGCTGAATAAGAGGTAAGAGAATGAATACAATGTGTAGTAGAAAGGGAATGACCTTTGAAATCAGATAAGGCTTGGAACTCAAGCCTCCCAATTATTAATTGTGTGACCTTTAGTAAGTCACCAATCTTTACTGTAAAATAATGTCAGCTACCTCTCAGAGTCATTGGAAAGACCAATACACAGTAGACACTTAATAAATGATAATTTTTATTATTGAGGATGAGTGAGGTGATCATTAAAATGTGAAAATTAATGAAAGCAATAAAGAAGAAAGTGTAAAATGTAGAATGGGCAGAACTGCGAGTGTGGGGAAAACAAATAGAGAGTAGATGAAAGGAAATATGGGGGAGGGAAGGGAGAGAGAGAGAGAGAAGAGAAGAGAGTGTGTGTGGGGGGGAAGAATTAGATCAATTGAAATGACAGGAAAAGAACAGAAAAGAGATTTTTTTTATATTTATATATATATTTATATTTATTTAAAGTATTTCCCCCCTTAGATTTTTTCCTGTTATCTTTTTTTAATTTAAATTTTATTTTTATAATCCCCATACAATTACAACCCCCTTATTTTGACCCCAATCCCTCCTTTCCCCCCCCCACCCCCCAAAAAAGAGATTTTGAAGGAAAAAATCCACATCAACATTGCTACAATGATGTCAATGATGTGTAGTATACTTTTGAACTTTCATTAAATTTCTGCTATTGATCCAAGACTATTAGTAGGAAAAGCTTTGAAGAAAAATATTAAGCTGCCTTAAGTAATCTATCTTATCTTAACAAAAGACAGTAGATAGGACAACACACTATTAGAAGACACTTCTACTCTATATTCTATTGACTGAGTGTTTGGTGGTTCATCAGATAGTAAACTATCTTTGGTTGGCCTTTCAGCATCTACTAGGATAATTGTAAGGAAGGAATTTGGAAAATAAATAAATGGTGCAAGAAAAGAGAGGACTATCCACATTAGGCCTCTTGGGAGAGATTAAAACTCAGCGATCTAATTCTCGGAGATATTTTTCTCTCTAGAGAGACAAACAACATAAAGACTGAAAAGACACAGTTCTTTGAAACATTGCAAAACACCCTATAAAACCAAAGCTACAAAAACAGAATCATTCATCAGTTATGCAAATATCTCTCATTCCACTGCCCTGAATTTAGAAAGAAATTAGCCAGACTCTTAACACTTTCAGATTTTGAAGATAAGAACTCAAGTTTACATTTGTGAATTTGGGCATTCTTTCTTTTATTAGACTGTAATACTGATTTAGTTTCATGAAACCATCTTCCTCCCACTCTTAGTTCATATGTTTGGGTAGAGATGATTTTTACCACCCTCCATATTCTACTCCAAGAATAGATTGATAAATGATAAAGAACTAACAGAAAATTATATCCATGCAACCATAGTGATTGGTTCAGAGATAGATTTACCCCAAACCAAGCCAATCTGTCCTAATCAAAGTTAAATCTGATGTTTGGCCCGAAAAACTGTTAAAAAAAAAAATACCCCTTTTCTGTTGAACACAACCTTGTGATGATGTAAACCTGAAACTACCAGATGCCATCACCAGAACAGAAGTTATCAGAAAAAAGGTAGTCAATAGGGAGAAAACAGTGCTGAGGAATGAAGAGGAATCTGTTTCCAGTAACAATTCTTAAACCTTTGGATGCAGCTATGCCTGAGCTATTTGACTATAGAAGCTAACAAGTATTTTTTGCTATTGAAATCAGTGTGAATTGTGTGTGTTTTTAAATTTACAATGGAAAAACTCTGACAAAAAGTAAGTGTATTAGTATGAGGAAGGAAACAGTACCAGACGTATCTTTCATTGTAATTATCAAACATCACTCTATATTGGGTCAACTAACTACTCTATTTGAAGGATGAGAACTCTGAATTAAGAAAAACAAATGACTTGGCAATTAACAAGTAAGGGAAAATGTCATTTAAGCTGGATGGCAGACAAGCAGTCAATAAATGACTGCTGGGTGTCCAAGTCTAGGGTACCACTTGTTTTGAATATCACACAAGTCACAAATGGTTTTTACATTTAAATGGTAGAAAGGTACTGAAAGGATGAAGATATGTCACAACCCATGAAAATTATATGCTGTTGCCACTTTGGAAAGACAGTTGATGATTTCTTACAACATTAAACATATTCTTACCATACAAGCCGGCATCACATCCCAAAAGGTTGAAAATTTAAGTCCACAAATACCTGCACTCAGATGTTTATAGCAGTTTTACTCATAATTGCCGAAATTTGGAAGTAACCAAGAAGTCCTTCAGTAAGGTGAAGGTGGTACACCCAAATAATAGAATATTATTCAGCACTAAAAATAAATGGGCTTTCTAATCATGAAAAACATGAAGGAAATTCAAATGCATTTTGCTAAGTGAAAGAACTCAATCTGAAATGCTCCATGTCATATAATTCCAACTCAATGACATCCTGGAAACATAATATTATTTAAAAGATCAGTGGTTTCCAGGGTGGGGAGTGGTGAGATAATAAGCAAAACACAAAGGATTTTTTTAGAACAGTGAGAATACTCCGTCTGTGGTTTATAATGCTGGGTACATGGAATCATACATTATGTACATTAGTCCAAACTTCTAGTTATGAACAGCATCAAGACTGAACCCTAAGTTAAACTGAGTTCAGATGATAATGATGTGTCATGGTTTAGCCTTTTATTCTGGTTGGTAATGTTGATAATGGAGAAATTATGCGTGTTTGGGGGCAGAAAGCTATTGGGAAACTTCTGTATCTTCCTTCCAATTTTGCTGTAAACTTGCAAATGTTCTAAAAAATGAAGTACTTTTTAAATTATATGAACTTTGAATTGCAGTGTCCATAAATAATGTTTTGTTGACACACAGTCATGCCCATTCATTTAAGTAGTGTTTGTGACCATTTCATACTTTAACAGCAGAGTTGAGCAGGGGAGGCAGAGACAATATGAGCTGCAAAACTTACATTTTTAATTTCTTGATCTTTATCAAAAAAGTTTACTCTCCTTTGTGGAAGAGGATAGATACATGAAATCTCAGTTCCCCCTAGCTGGAGAGCTACATATGCTCCTACACTTGGCTATATGTGTGTACTTGTGCACATGTGTTTATGCATCCACGTACATGGGAGAATAAGACAGAAAAATATGGCTTTTTGTCTACCTAGGGATGGACGATTGATTTCCTTCCAATGGAAGAATAATTTTCAAATGTTTTCAGCAGTAAGATCTCTTTGTCAAAAAAAAAAAAAAAATTCCCAGTAATCTCCCCAAATGTGTAATAATTGAAAACAGGGACTTTGTATTTGTGTCTCCAACTTTGCCTACTAATTTCTGCCATTGGCATGTTTTCACTTCTCCCCATCCACTGCCACCTCTCCCCCTACCAGTTTCAGTTCTGGGCCTCAGACTCTACTATGATGCCTGAAGGCAGCTTAAAGATCTTGTTTTTGGATACTATTTAGTTTGGATTCTGCGAAATGGCTAGGATTGGAGGTCCTCTTAGAGGTAATATGCAATCTCTTACAAATTCTGAAATTCCTCCACTCCAGGATCTTCCAACAGTTTTGAAAAGAGCTTCCTGAGGGAAGCATAGAAACTTTACAATTATTTCAGCACACTCCACCTTTCTCTTAAATATGCATGCATCTATATAAATTTAAGCCCTACGAAAGGTGTCCCTCTGACCTGTGACCCAAAGATGCTTCCAAGAGGTGTTCAGAATTATCAGTGTTTTGTACATCCTTCCAGAGATAACACACAAGTACTGATGGCCAGCTTCTTTTCTTTATACCAATCTATTTCTTCTTTATACCCAAATTAGAAAACCATACATGTATGCTCTCAATATGATCTTTGAGATCAAATAGTAAGACAACTGAATATACAGAATCATCTAATTAGTCTATATAGTATTATCCCTGCACCACAGTCCTGTACAGTATTATTCTTACTGAAGGATGATTATGTTACCAATCTATAATGTGATCTATATATCTATGGGTGTGTCACACACTTATAGTCTGAGACTTAAATGTTTGTTCATACATGCAAATTTACCTGAGGGATATATTTCAGAGAGAGATCTTTTAAATTAATTTCTTATAATAATGATAGGAGCTTGAATTAAGTGTTATCTTTAGATATTCCACCCATCCCCCTGCAAGTTTACTTGTTAGGGTTTGAGTGACAACAGGAATGGTGTAAAGAATTGCCTGAAAAATTTGTTTTAAAATCTGTTTAATAATAAAAAGAGGCCTACCCTTTAAATTAAAAAAAAAAAAGAAAGAAAAGAAAAAATGACTGATCATCTACTATGGGCAGTCACTATATGAGGGGTTTTATCTCATATCCCTTACCTAAATCTCTGTGAGGTGGATGTTCTTTATTTTGTTTTACAGATGAGGAAACTTAGATTATTTAAGAAGGGCCATAAGCCATTTTCATTCCCATATATTATAAATAGATTTTAAACTTTGTGTTTGCTGTAAAAACCCACGTACCTTTCACAAAACATGACACTTGAGGCCTAAAAACTAATCTAGTGAGATGTTACCTATATGATCTCAGGTTTAGATTTATATCTAGAGTATATGTCCCACAAAGTTCTCTTCTTAACAACATACCACAATGCAGTAGGAGGGAGGACAAAACCTCTTTTGCCAATATGTGAACAGGGAGAAGGATGATTTATTATGTAAGAGGCTATGAGCAGAAACAATAGAAAATAGTCATCCTAGCTGAATCAATATCTGCTTATTATCTAGGCCTTTCTAAATTTCTCTCCTTGACAGTACCAATTAGCTACATCTCACAAAGAGATTTATAATCTGACAAGTCTGAAACCCTAGTAATTAGGAAACTCCTCATTATCACTCATCTTTTGAACAGTGCAGACTGGCAGGCAATTGTCAACTTTAAATTGGTCAAGCCTTAAATTGGTCAAGCTTTAAATTGGTCAAGGATTCCTGAAGCCTCTCCCTCATGTCAGAAAGAAAATGAAAAAAAAAAATGCAGAATTTAGGGCCTCTCTCTTGAACTCATTGAAACTGGGGATTCAAACCAAATAAGCCGTTTTACTAATGGGGGCTAAAATTCTACTCTGATCTCTGATATTCATGGTTCTTAAATTGATGATCTTCATACAATTTGAATTTTCCAGTTTTCATCAGTTGTGTCCTGTCTTAATATGTAACAAATTTACTTAGCATATTCTGTGAAGCAGAAAATGCAACCACACTTTTAATTAATAATAATGGTAGCTGATATTTAGTGAACATGTGTTTTTCTATTAGGCACTATGTGCTGAGCTTTACATAACTTTACATAACTTTTACATAACTTTAGCACCAACTTTTTGAGGTAGGTGTTCATAACTCCTCCCATTTTACAGATGAGAAAGCTGCAGCAGAGATAATTAAATACTGTCCCAGTGATACACTGTTAAGGAGCTGGGATTTAAATCCATTACCAACTGACTTCATGGTCATTGGCTCTGAACATTGAGCTCTAGTACATGGGGGAAAACTCCGGTAATTACAAATCTCCCAAATGGAACAATTTTCTGTTTTCAGGAGATGAACATGTCAGGCTTTGGAGTTTAATGTCCCTTAGATAAGGGAAAGCATTAATTATGCAAATGTGACAGAAGATGCTTTTCTGGAGTATCTATGATTTAAGGAACTCAAATGCTTCATTGGAGAATATTTCATTATTCAGTGAAAATATTCCTCTTTTTGCAGCTGTGATTCAAGATGTCTGTATACTATTGCTTGGTTTTGGAAGAGAGTATGTGTGCATTTTGTGTGTGTGTTTATTATTTATAAGTAGTTGCCTCCAGGAGAAAGCCAAGATTATCGAATGGTAGAAAGAACATAGGCCTGAAGGTCAAAATGAACTAGCAGAAACCTGTGTCATCTGTGCTTTCCCTGGACTGCACTGTTGATATCTCACTGTGTTTCTATGGAAGATTTTCTGAGATGGATGTGGGGGAAACCATGGCATTACTGAATACCTTAGGGCTGTAGAAAGAATGGAAATTTCCACAGAAGTCATCATGGGAAAAGGACAGTTCTAGGTTAAAAATTAAGGACTTAAGCTGAAAAGCTTAACACTATACAAGTAAAAGGAAAATGTCTCCATCTCTTTTATTTTTGTAGACACAGTTACAAAATATATAATCAAGATTTCCCAACAAAGGAGAGATGTGAGCTGTTCCCTGAAACATAGGGCAAGGTATGGATTCATTAAACAGTCAGTTGATGTCTCTTGAAGTGAACTGGTGCTGTGGACTCTGAGAGAATCCATTTTAACACCTCATTTAAAACTCCTCTGTTGTTGGGCCTCTCTGGTGGCACAAGGGGTTAAGCACCACACTATGAAGCAATCCTCAGCCTCTGCAGCACGAATTCGATCCCCAGCCGACCAGGGAGAAACCTACATGGCATGGCGGACCTGTCATGCCCGCTGCTCCCCTCAGCAGTGTATTTCAGTCCATCTGCCTCCTGTTCTGTTCCCCACTCTGTCTCTGGTGGATCCTCTCACCCCCCGCATCTCTGGCCTGTACCCCAGCTCTTGTATGCATAAACAAATAAATCTTTAAAAAAAAAAAAAACAAAAAACCTCCTCTGTTGGTAGTGCATTTCCATTACTCTGAGATCTTCTGTATAGTCTTATTGAACAATACAGCCTGGTTTCACCTTTCACTGAAGAGTTGGTTAGATTTTCTTTGATTACACTTGGAGTGAAATGTTACAAAATAGCTGCAACTCTGTAATTGATGTTTCTTGGCTCAAGAAGTCAGATAGGGGCCTTCCCTGGTGGCGCAGGGATTGAGCGCTGGGCTGCGAAGCTGCCCATAGCCTTTGCAGCACCGATTTGATCCCCGGCCGCCGATGAGGGTCCCACATGGCGCGACAGACCTCTCCTGTCTCGCCTGCTGCTCCCCTCAGCAGTGTATTTCGTCAGTCTGGCTTTCTGTTCCCCTCTCTGGCTCTGGTGAATTCTCTCACCCTCCTGCGCTTCTGACTGTACCCAGTGCTTGTATAAATAAATAAATAAATCTTTAAAAAAAAAAAAGAAGTCAGATAGACTATGTGTCCTTCCATATTCTTGCCCCCCAAATTCCACAAAATGACACCAAAAGATAAGTAAGTTATTTATCTATCTAGCAAATGCTGCTGGTACCATTCTCATCTCTCAGATTCACTATGTCTTTTGAAGACCACAGTAAGGGCATTGGAAAATAAAATTGAAGAAATATCTTTGGATGTAGATTGAAAAGTTCGTGAGAGAGTCAATAGAAAAAATAAGATTAGAAGATCAATCTGCAGACACAAAATATGATTCTTAGGGAAAATAAAATAAAAAAAGGAAGAGAGGAATTTATCAAAGAACAAACACAAGGCAATCTCCAAAAATTGAAGGACACAGTTGTTCATACTAGATTTAGCAAGAGTTCAGCATAATATGATAGTGGATCCTATTATGTGACAATATTTCCCTACAAGATGGAGGTACTTTGCCCACTGTTTCCCAAGCATGGTTCTCAGATGATTCCTTCATGGGCACTAACATTGATCCAAGGACATACAAGTTCAGTTCCTTCTTGGGAATGGCCTGTATCCATGATACAGGCCTGTATCTATGATCCGGGCAAGAAGGCCTAATGCCAAGCCCAGCTGCCTAAGGTAGGACAAACCTGGAGTCCTGTTTCAGTCCCAGAACTCCCCCTAAGATTGTTTGAAGTTTGCAACTGCATCCAGTTCAACTTCTCTCTCTGCTTAACCCCATTTTTCTTAGTCTTTACAAGTGTTTTTAAGAGCATTCTCCAAATAAGTTTCCTGCAAAACTATCTGTTTCTAAATGCAAACTAAGATCCTATCGTGGTATGCTGTGGTGTAATTCCAGAGCTCAAAGGACAAAAAGAAGATCATAAAAGCTTCCAGGGAGGAAAAACAATAGATCAACTGTAAAGAAACTGGAAACACAAGGGCATTAGTTTTCACAACAGCAACACTGGAATCTAGAGAAGTATCTTTTAAATAATGAAAAATACGTTCAACCTAGATTTAGTTTTAACCCTAGCCTTTAAATTTCACCCTACATTATGACATAAATCAGTGTAAGTTGGCATAAGGATATTTTTTATGAGAAAATAAATAATAAATCTGTATCTTATTCGATATTCCTTTGGAAAACACTGGAGTGAGATAATACAAGGAAGAACAGCAGCAGGTTGAATACAGACAGTCTACCAAAATGATGGGAAAACCAAAAAAGAGGGAGCCAGTAGATGGAGGAAAATATGGGATGTTGTGCAGAAGCTTAGCAAAGAGACAATCCTAAAACACAGCCTTGCAGAAAGCTAAAAGGAAAATCAGTGCAGATAAGAATCGGACAGCAAGCTTTATAAGGGAGGACTCTATGAACGAAGAAAATTAATAATTAATATAATAAATTAAATAAGTATTAACCCCAGCAGAAATGTACTTGGACATGAAAAGAGGTATAATTCTTACAAACTAAATAATGTTTGCATAATCATTATAATGTAAAAATTGATGATTGATTTAGTAATACACACTACTGTGTTGAAGAGAAAAAAGAAAATGGTAGAATATGGAGATGAGCTAAGTTCCTATGTAGCATGTAATGAAGTCATAATCTTTATAATGATGAAGCAAGAAATACCAGTATACGTAAAAATGTAGAAATATGGCAGTGAATACTAGGAAAAGTAGCTAATTGAGTTAAGAAGGGGTTAGCTTCTGGAGTCCAAAAGTAAAGGATAGTGGGCCTCCCCGGTGGCGCAGTGGTTGAGCGCTGGGTTGCGAAGCTGCCTGCAACCTCTGCGGCACCGGTTCGATCCCTGGCCGCAGGTGAGGGTCCCACGTGGCGTGCAGACCTCTCCTGCCACCCGCTGCTCCCCTGAGCAGTGTACTTTCGGTCCTTCTGCCTGTTCTGCTCCCCACTCTGGCTCTGGTGAATTCTATCACCCTTCTGTGCTTCTAACTGTACCCAGTGCTTGTATAAATAAATAAATAAATAAATCTTTTTAAAAAAAAAAGAAGTAAAGGATAGTGCAAAGAATGATTTTTATTATAAACTTTAATTATTGTCTATATTAGACTTAAAAAAAGCAAAGTAAAGCATGCCTCTATTAAATTTTTTAAACATTTAATTAAAAAGTTAGAAATGGTAGAAAAAGCCCTATTAGGTAGGAATAGTGGCGAGGAAGCAGCACAAAGATGCAGAGCTGGATGGCCAACAGAGATGACATATATCAACCAGCATCCACTCAAGGAATATGCAAACATTCCCTGGAGTTGCTAGAAAAACTCGAGAAAGGAATTCTGGTAAGGGACTGAACTTTCTAAAATGAAAGTGTCATGACATACCAATTTTACACCTAAGTTCCCCTGGCAGGTTTCACAATGCTTACATCCACCCTATCATAATCACTTGTACTCCAGGAAAATATTGCTAACTCAGCACTGCTCTATTTCATGACTGGATATGGGCAACATTCATTACCGACACAGAAAAAAGAAGTTGCAGAACATTTGCCAAAAACCTCGTATCTTCAGAATTCTTGTCAACAGGACACTAAGAAACAGATCACTAGAACTATGGGATGACTCTAAGGGTCTGTTTCAGCTCTAGAACTTCTTAAAAGTTTACTATCTGTCCCTATATACAATCTGTGATCCTCAGTATAAAGCCCATCTTCCATATATTAGCTTTGTTTTTCTTAGAAAACAGATGCTAAGAAAGGGTTAAACATATAAAAAGTTTAATAAGGGAAATGACTTTGAAAAAAAATGAAGGCACTGAGGAAATCAACAGAGTTTATTGCAAATCTGTTCCCAGTGAAGAGAACAGGGAAGTTCTAAGTGCAGTTCCCAAGAAACTTGGGCAAGATAATCAGTGAGTCCAGAAGTCAGTGTCACCCAACACGGAAGTCTTGTGCCTCCCAGGAAGGGTCTGCCTCAGTCTCCCTGCAGTGCTCAATCACTGGCCATAGGAAGGGTAGCTTTTGCCCAAGCACAGTAATGGGTTCAGAATAGAGCAGTTGGAGCTTTGAGAATAATGTCATCTGCAATTGGAGCACTGTGGCTCACATTCCCATGGCCACCACATCTCACCTTGGGAAATCAAAGGAGCTGAGTAGGTTTCAGACTGGCCTATGACACTAGACACCCAGGTGTAACAGAGAGTCACAGGGGACAGCCAAGGAACTGGTGTATGAGCTAGGCCAGACCTCAGGCAGTAGCAGACAGACTGGGTTGTTAGTATTCACATCCCAACGGGCTCATAATGGCCAGTGGCCAGATTTAGTTATCAGAAAAGTCAGAGGGGAGCTTCATTAGCCTGAATTTGGGCAATGAGATGAAGGGAAGGAATCAGAATCAAGAGCTATAAAAACCCTACTAGGAATTCCCCTATGTATTTGTCAAGGATGCCAGAGCACTAACCCAACATATTTCTATTCTCTTCAATGCTTCAGATACAGCTGTTTTAATCAGTAATTACATTAGAAGATACAATTTGTTACTGCATAACGAATACCATTAATAAGCACCCATGAAGTACTTATTCCTATGCAGTGAATTTGAAAACATAGTTCTTAGCCTCTCAGTGCTTATGGCAGAGCTGTAGTCTAAGCAAATTTAATGTGTATGCTGTGCACATGTCTGCATGCATGTCTGCACGTGTATGTGTGCATACACACTCCAAAAACAGAAAAATGACTTCAAAGAGAGACATTTGTACGAAATAGTCCCTAAAAGTCAATTATTGCATCTGCTATTCCATCAGACACAGATTTTCTTCCAATGATAGATAATATATTTTTAGATGCTAGTTAATGTTTTCCCCAAATGCATAACACAAAAAGCTTCCTATTTTGAACTCACTCATAACATCATGTCTACAGAACTGCAGAGGCCTAATCACTTAGATTATTGAAAAGTATCATTTTTTCCATTTAGGGCAAACACTCATCATCTAGATATCTCTGCTGTAGCTGATTCCCTTTAAAGGTTAGCATCACTGATGTAATCGTCAAAACATGTAAAACTGTAAACAATCATCTTGGTTTGAGGTACTTACAAAACACTTAAGATTGTCTGACCTCTAACACAGTATGTGGTAAGTTGCATCTTTCCCTGCTTTCAAAACTGAATATCTGAGTAATAAACAACACATGGATGTTTCCAAGTTTGGTTTATATATACTAACTAAACTTTAATACTCTGTGAAATATGAATTCATTACCCATTGAACAGAGAGAGAAGCTGTTAGAGAAGTGACTTGAGGTCACGCTCATGGGGTCATATCAGAACACATACACTTGGCTTCATCTCTATGTCTCTTGTCCCATCATGTTGTATCAACTCTTGCTGCCAGCAGCAGTCTCCACCAAATTCAGCTCTCGTGATCAATCAAAGTATTTGGAGGAAAAGTCCTTTATGTCATCAAGTTTCTAAAGAAAATCCATATGCCTTTGCCACTGGTTGTTTAATGACAACACATGATTTCGTCAAACCTGCCTTCTGAATCTGAAAGGATTAAGGAAAGGACCTAAAAACATTTCCTTTCTTTCTGCCAGGTGGGTAATTATAGTAATAATCATCTAACCATTTTATTCATTTACAGAAAGGTATTCTTTCAAAAGGGTGTGGTGAAAACCAACTAAAAATGACGGGAAAACACTCTTGGAAAAAGAAGAGGTCCCCAAATGTCAAATACTGAAAGTGTTGATTGCTGGGATGCTAATTGGCCTCCATGAATAATCTAACCCTTCAAAAGCTGTGCCCTTACTACATGCCCTGGCCAAGTCCCTCCTATTAGCACTAATGAACATCTCAGGGACCTGCTTGGCCACATTCCAATCGTATATACCAAGCTAAGGACATACACCACATTGGAAACTCAAAGCCTTTCCCTCCCCAGGGAGTTGTTTCATCATGTTTCCTTTGGAGTATATTCCTAACTCTATTGTAATAAATAAAAAAAACACACACACATAATTGCATTAATAGCATGCTGCCCTTGGGATGGTGATTCAGGATTTGTCTGAGAATGGTAATGCTTTGGTTTTTGTTGTTGTTTAAATGCTAAAAATAAGAAGGAAAAATTGACAGAAACTCAGCTCATGAAAATCTTGCACCATGCTAACTATTAAACATAAGGAAGTTCAATATATTCATCTTTATTATT
Source organism: Talpa occidentalis (assembly GCF_014898055.3). Classification (NCBI taxonomy): domain Eukaryota; kingdom Metazoa; phylum Chordata; class Mammalia; order Eulipotyphla; family Talpidae; genus Talpa; species Talpa occidentalis. The sequence goes on from NW_023600993.1 coordinate 51,518,128, forward strand.
TTTCTCAAACATCTATCTCCTGAAATTTTCTGGATTAGTCTTCACTATATTCATTTACCACAGCTCTAAAGGCAGAGTGATACCATTCCTACTTGCCCTAGAGAAATTCTATGGTTTATTTTTAGAGTTAAGAAAAAATATACAAAAAATTTAAAGTCTATCTGAAGAATGTAATTTTCATGAGGAAACCAAAGTACACTGCTGAGGGGAGCAGCAGGTGAGACAGGAGAAGTCTGTCCTGCCATGTGGGTTTCTCCCTGGGTGGCCGGGAATTGAACCAGTGCTGCAGAGGCTGTAGAGAGCTTCGAAGTGCTGCTCTCAACCCGCTGTGCCACGGGGGAGGCCCACCATGCATTTTTTTTAAAACATATATTTTATTGTATTTATACATATAAGAGCTGGGGTGCCAGCCAGAGGTGTGGGGGTGGGGAAGGGGTGAGAGTATTCACCAGAGACAGAGTGGGCAGTAGAATAGGGGGGACAACTGAAAAACACTACTAAGGGGAGCAGTGGGCAAGACAGGAGAGGTCTGCTATGCCATGTGGATCGGCTTCTTGGCTGGGAATCGAACTCGTGCTGCAGTGTCTGCTGATAGCTTCATAGTGCTGAGACTTAACCCCTTGCGCCATGAGGGAGGCCCAGGAGCCAGGCATTTTTAACAAGCACTCTCATTGACTCCGAGACACATCAAGTTTGAAAACAATTCTACAAGCCAGACGGATAAACATGAACCAAAAAATCTCCACCTGTCAGCTTCTTGGTTGCAAGCAACAGACACAGACACTGAATATTTTAAGTAAAACCAAATATCAGCTGGAAGGATATTAAAGGTTTACAGGATTGAAATAAGCCAAGAGAATCACGCATGAAAAACAAAAAGCAAAGGAATCTCCAAAGTTTGGCATTAGGAACCATAGATTGGGTCTGGTCAAGATACCAACACATTTTCCAGTCTCCACAGGTCTCCAGCTTTGCATCATACACATGAGATTCAAAGTGTGACACAGACCTTGTTGTCAAGTAGATGTTTGGGTGAGGGCAAGATTTGACCTTTTCTGTCACAGGAAATAGCAATGAGAAGTAGCTTCTGGGAGCAGTTAACCCCTCTAACCACCCCAAGTTTACAAAAAATATAGAATCCTCCAAAGGGACGATCAAAATACAAGTCACTGTGTAATAAGGTGGTAGAGGAAGGAACTGAATGTTCAACAGCTTTCAAATACCTTTTGTCCACCATAAGGTCCTATAGTAAAATAGTGTCTCAAGTGGAAAATCCAATGAAGATGTGTTAGTTGAGAGCAGGAATGTCGACTCACATTATTTGAAATTCTTTTGTGAGAAAGAGGTGCTTTTCTTCCCCATTATTTTATTGTATTGTATATTTATATCAGCATGGACACAAATATTTATTTTATTCTTTATGTTAGAATCCCCTGCTATCATTATTTGTTTTGTTGCTCAAATATTTCCACTTTCATTATGGGGAGCTCTTTAAGACTGCCTCCTGTGTCCTCTCTCTAAACTCTCTACAGTAGACAAGGTTTCCGGAAGGCAGAGATTGTATCTTAAATGTTTTGCAGAATGGAAAAAGCATCATCCATAGATCTCACTGAACTGGAAGTTATAAATCCAACTTATCTTCTGACATAGTAAATATTCTTGCATGTGAGGTTATACAATATTTAACTTTTTTATGACAATATTTGCTGGACAAAGAGCATTTAATAATTTCTGAAGCATGACCTGTTTTAGGATACCATTTTTTCCACAACTACCCTATAAAGGGGATGTTCAATATATTTCATAACCAGTATGGAGATGAGCACTACTGAAGGGTCAGGGCCTGTTATGAACTTGACAGTGGGGTGGGATCTTATGGGCCCTCTGGAGGATCAAATTTCAACTCCTTAACTGTTGAAGAGTTCCAGGGAGTTTTGAGAAAGAGCCTGGATGACCAGGGGGGAAGGTAGGGGGCATTTGTCAGTCATGTGGTCTGGGGCAGCTGTTCTGTGCCAATCACTGCATCAGTATCTAAATATTTTGGCAATTGGTACAGCCGTAGTGTTACATACCAGCACAGATAGACTGAAAATATTCCCTGTCTATAAGGCAAGGAATTGTATTCCCATTTTATAAATTGAGGTGAAATAATGGTCAGAATTGGGGATAAGCCTATATTTTCCAGTAGTGTTTTTTTTTTTCTCAACACCATAAAGTCATGGAAATTAAGGAAATGAATTTCAATTTGGAAATGAGCATAGATTCAGATGCAACTTTTCTCAGAATTCCTCCTTCTCTTATGAAATGGCATACTATTGCATTCAAATTCTAAACCATGGCTCGAATGAACCTATGTCACTTTGATAAGACTTCCTATTTAGAGGGAAGGGAAGGTCTTTTTCTCTTGCGTTTGTTGATACCCAGCAAATTTGAAGTGTGTTTTTCTACTTTGCAGCCTGGGATTCCATTCTGTGGAAATGCTGTATTCCACACAACTGGGAGGACTGAAGGGTTGATCGATGCCAGTGGTGGCGCCCTGGCTTCCTCCTTCTTAATCTACCTCATTGGGCCACCTGGAGCTCTGCATAGCTGGGGTTGGCAAGAGGCTGCGGTTGTCCCAGGGCAGTTTTTTAAAAAAAATTCTTCACTGCATCTTTTACATTCATCCCCAGGCGGAGCTGCAGATCTGTATTTTCTGCATTTCAACAAGGAAGATGAAGCATACACCTGTGCAAATGGATGTGTACGTATGTGTGTTTGTATCTGTGTGTGGGTTTCGTGGGTTGTGGGCTCAATTTTGCTTTTTGATGACTCTTCAAAACCCCAGAGTTCCCTACTTTGAACAGGTGCAATAAAAACAAACAAACCAATGAAAACACTTTAGCAGATAGCTGCATAGGAAGACAATCTTATTCATCACTGTGTGTGAGAATTGGGTGTTTACTCTTTTCAACATAATATGCAGGCAAGATCACTATAATCCATTGGGCTGTGGTTAGGGCATCCAGTAAAAATAACTTCAATTGTTTTTCTATACATTTTATGTGGAGGTGGAGGTAGATGGTAATGATGTTTATTTTGGGTGGGTGTGATTATTCAGTTTCTAAATCTAGCAACTCTGCTTTTTTTTAATGATAGGAATTATAAAAGGATCTCAAATAATAGTGCTCATATGGAGACTGTACACAGGATTGATACTGTGTTCATTTTAAACAAGAGAAGGTCTTTGGATCTTTCTAGAAGAAGGCCAAGGCCTTTCTTTTATAAGAAATTCAAACTCAATTGCCTACAATCATTAACTGCAAAGGTTATGGTTTAAATTAATGTTATTCCTTTAATGGAGAATCTAATGCATGTTTGAATATAGCTTCCCTGATCCTGATTTTCAAGACCTTCCACAACATGGCTCCTTTTTATGGATTCTCCACTGTCCTCAGTTTTCTCCCTGGGCTGCCTGCTTCCACCTGTTCTAGGAGGAAAGGGTTACTGAAGACACAGCAGTGGGCAACCATGTTTGGAGACAGAATATTTAATTTCTAAGCCTTACATTTCACATCTTAAAAATGGAGATAAGGGCCTCCCCAGTGGCACAGCGGGTTGAGCGTCGCACTGTGAAGCCGTCTGCAGCCTCTGCAGCAGAGGTTCAATTCCCGGCCAGCCAGGGAGAAACCCACATGGTACAGCAGACCTCTCCTGTCTCACCTGCTGCTCCCCTCAGCAGTGTCTTCAGTCCATCTGCCGGTTCTGCTCCCCGCTCTGTCTCTGAATTCTCTCACTCTCCCGCGCCTCTGATTGTACCCCAGTTCTTGTATAAATAAATAAATCTTAAAAAAAATGGAGATAATAATATCTCCCTTATGAGGTTGTTTTGTAAATTAAATGAGATAACTGATTAAAGGTCCCTTACCACAGAGTTAATTCTCAATTAATGTCACCCTATCATTACTGTTATTTTCACTCCTTTGGGGGTCATGGCTGACTTAACAATAAGAGAGGGAAGTCGATGAATAGACTAGCCAGCATCTTATGTTAAGAATGACATCATTGAATAAGTTCTTGGAAACCTGACTTGCTAATACTAAGAGGAAAAGGAATACTCTCGACCTCTACCTTCTGTGAACACTTGTAGGCTTATCCAGTTTACTCCTTGGGTTGTATAATTCTGTCTCCTTTGACTTTTCAGTATGTGTGTTGGTTGTTCTGTTCTTGTATTATTTAGAATCCAGATAAGGAAATTGCAATTACCCTATTCAATATATCTCAAACAGAGAATTTAAGATAGGGAATTGGCTACACAGGCTGAAAAAGGGCCTCCCTGGTGGTGCAAGGCATTAAGTGTCAGCACTATAAAGCTATCTGCAACTACTATAGCACAGTAGTGCTGTCGATCTCCAGTCAGGGAGGTGACCCACATGGCAAAGCAGACCTCTCCTGTCTCGCCCACTGCTCCCCTCAATAGTGTATTTCAGTGGATCTGCCTGTTCTGCTCTCCTCTCTGTCTCTGGTGAATTCTCTCACCCCCCACACCTCTGGCCTGTACCCCAGTTCTTGCATGCATAAATAAATAATAAAATCTTAAAAAATAAATAAATACAAGGGCCAAAACATGAAACAGGGCACTTGAGATCAGCAACAGCAGGATGCTAGAACCAGCCTGAGGACTGGAAAGAGCTGTAAGGATGTAGGTTACCAAAGGTCAGGATTTAGGGTCATTTGCTAGAAGCTGGAATCATGATAGGCTTCCAGGCAAGAACTGGGATGATGAGGAAGACTATTCTGCTGAAATGGAGCTATAAAGGAGATGCAGCCATATCAGAGCTACCCTGCGAAGCTGAAGGTGGAGAAGTCTTGCAGCTTCTTTCCTCTTGTCCTTCAGATTTGCACCAGTGTCTTCCATTAGCCACGACGCCTGAAAGCCAAAGAACGACAGTAATGGACCTGAGAACGAATGGCACATGATCAATCAGGACCCCTCTTTATGAGCAAATCCCCCCAAAAGCAGTGTCTTCTACATCACCTTCTGGTTATTTACTCTCTGTAGATTGTACAGGCATATGCCTACGAAGGCATGTATGATTGCCTCTGCTTTGGATTTGAGTTTCTCTTCAAAGATTATAGCCATGAAAGCAGGAACACTGAAAAACTACAGTCAAATTCAAGAGAACAAGCATAAAAGTAAAGTGGATATTTTTAAACTCATAGAACTCTGTGACTCGTGTCTAATGTTTTCTAGCTACAACCTGATGACTCAGAAGATTTTTTTTGGTTTTGTTTTAGCAAATCTTGATTATCAATGTGATCAGCCTTCTCACTGGGATCTGGAGGGAGTGATTAGAGGGAGGCTAGCTGTGCACTGAGCTAGATGACTTTGTACTTGAAAGGGATTTATTTTGTGTCCTTAATCGCAAGGATATTTTAAATGGCATTGAAATAAATGTTGCATGGGACTTAGGTTAGTGATGGATTCTGAATTTTGGGTAATATTTTATGTGACACTTTACTACTTCCCAGTCATTCTGATTTGTGTGTGTGTGTCTGTGAATTGTATTTCAATTAAAATGTCAAAATAATTGACAATCAGAGCAGTTTTATATTGTAAAAACTAAGTTTAGTTCATCCATGCAGTGTCAGAAATTATACCCACATGTAAAGTGTTATACAATAAGACACAGGTTTTGGCATTTCCATTATTTCATGGCAAAAAGTTAGATTTTCTATGGGACTGGCTAATTAATATCCTGCTGTTGCTGGACACCAACTAGTAAAGCAAGATAGACTTCTTCAAGATCTGAAAACTCCAATGGAACTCCCTGCAAGTCTAGTATAAACTCATCCTGATGCTTGTTCCTTTGTTCATTCTTTGCCTCAAGGAGTTCACCCACAGTGTATTTATTTTTAAAACCATCTTTGTAAGCGCTATCACCTTACTGACAAACAAATCAAAGACTTACTAGATCTTGGTCTGAAAATATTCCTGGATGCCCATGGAGACTGGAATTACATAGCTGAACTCCACTGCATGTAACATAACTTGCTGCATTTCACACGTTTGTCTCTGAGGTCATCCCTTGTTTGTAAAAATATTATCTTTCCTGCCATTATTATGTGGAATCAATTTAGCCAGATGGATATAGGTGTAGCCTGTTTTGGAAGACAGTGAAAATGTTCTCCAACTCTCACTCTATCTCAACATCAGCCCCTGAATATGGGATCCAGTAAGATATTCATTTCTCATCTTTCACTCATTTGAGTGTGTCAGGTACATAGAGTTGGTTACTGAGGGTGTCTGCTGGTCCATGTTAATCCTCTGAGAAATTCTCCTCCTCATACACACAAGATTGGCCCCAGGCAGCCATGTTTGTACAACTTGACTTCATCCATATTGATTGGAACAGAGTGGTCAGTAACATGACCCATCCAGAGCCAATCAGCTTCTCTCTCCCTAGAATTTGCAATTGAAAGACTTTTATATTTGTGGTGATCTGTTGTCTCGAACAAAGAAGATGTTACCTGGGGAGAGAGAAGTAGTTATTTAGGCCAAGGGCATGAAGCTCAAGAAGAATTACATGTCAAGACAGGAAAAGAACAAAGCAGATATAAGAATAGCCAAAGGGAGAAAAGGTGAAGATACTGCCTGGTGAATTCATTGTCGATTGCATAGTTCCAAAACATAGCAGTTCAAATAACAAATAAGTATTAACTCACAGTTTTGGAGAGTCAGGAATCTGGGACCAGTTTAGTTGGGTTTTTGTGGTTCAGAGTCTCTCACAAGTCTGCAGTTAAAATGTCGGCCAGGACTAGAGAACATTCCAAACTCTCTTTCCTGCCTCTTGGGAGGAGGTTTCTTTCGCCTTATGACTCTCCTAATTGGATCGCTTACTTGACATGGAGGTTGATTTCCCCCAGAGATAAGAGGGATGGGGAGAGGCAGAGACAGAGGCCCAAGACAGGTGGACCTTAATACTCCTCCTCTTAATTATGTGCAAGACTTAGTGCCTCTTTCAAAGAAAAAAGTGGAAAGGGAACAATAGTAATTACACAGGGCACAAATCTATTAGACACCAAGTTAACCAAGTGATCAAGGCACCAGTGATAAGTCATGCTGGTATTATGTATCCCAGAGATGTTGTGATGAGGTTACTTTATGGTTTTCTTGCCCCCAAGTCTGCAATCCCACATTAATTATGAGAAAGCAAACCCAAATTTGCAACCGAAAGACTGTTAAATTCACGGTCTGTTGCCTTGAATAAAGGAGATGATATCTGGGGAGAGAGTACTCTCTCTTCTGACCAGTACACTAGAAGTTTTCAGGTTTTTTTAAAAAAGGCTGAAAAAGTGATACAAACCTTATATGACTAAGGATACTTGATGAAAAAAGAAAGTGTGGTATTTGGTTTAGATGTTGGGACATAAAGTAGGACATTGAAAACAGGTGAAGTCTGAATGTAGTCTATAGTTTAATAGCATTGCACCAATATTAATTTCTTAGTTTTAGCAAGGGTACCATGACTGTGTATATTAACATTTGGGGAAGCGGTGTGAAGGGGCTATGGAAACTCTCTGTACTTTCCTTGCAACTATTCCTCCAATCTAGAATTATCCCAAAATAAAAAATATTAAAACAACAAAACAACATGCAAGGTGACGAGTCTGGGTAGGACCAGACTTCTTAGGAAAGATATCTAGGCTAGACTTGCATGTGAGTGATTGAGACTGTCTAAGAAGGCTTCGCAGAGAAAATAAAAACAAAAAAGAGAGTGAAAAATATAGCTGTAGCATCATGAAATGTTCGGGGAAATTCTAGTAGAATAGTTCAAGTTTAACAAAATAGGGTAGTGGTGAAAGAAAGGAGTCAGGAACATGCTTGAGAAATACTCCTGGACTCTTTGGTTAACATTGATACAGCAGCAACTTTCTGTCGGAGACTGTATTAATTTATTGGGGATGCCATAATAAAAATAGCATCTATCAAGTAGCTTAAATAACAATTAACTATATTTTCTTACAGTTTATGTGACTGTGAAGTTCAAGTTCAGGATGCCAGCATAACTGCTGAGGGCTCTCTTCATGGCTTGCAGACAGCTGCCTTCTCGCCCTGCGCTGAGAGGATAGAGAGAAGGCAAAAGAGCTCTTTGACATCTCTTCTTTTGAGGGTTCTAATCCCGACATGAGGGCCCTGCTCTTCATAACCTCTTGTAAACCTAACTACCTGCCAAAAGCCGCATCTCCTAACATTAAATGGGGTTAGGGCATCAATACATACCATAAAACATTCTGTCTATAACAGGGATACTATAACAGACAATGCTAGATTTTCTCCCCATGATTGACTTGGCATACCAAAGTCATGAAAATACAAACACCTAAATCTCAGTGGTTTCAAATAAAGTTTTATTTAAACTTATGTTCCACATCCATTATGGGTTGGTTGGGAACTCTGTTCCTTGTTATCCTCACTCACGGACCCAGGCCATAAGGGGAACCCACCATCAGCAATGCTTAGACAGGAAAGAGAATGTGACAAATCACACATTGGCTCTGAAAAGTGCCAGTCTGCTATCAAGCCATCACTAGCCATGCAGCATGAGGTTTGATCCCTAACCAAGGAGCTAACCCACATGGCACAGCAGACCTCTCCTGTCTTGCCCTCTGCTCCCCTCAGCAGAGTATTTCAGTCTGCCTGTTCTGCTCCCCACTCTGTCTCTGGTGAATTCTCTCACCCCCACACCTCTAGCCTGTACCCCAGTTCTTGTATGCATAAATAAATAAAAATAAATCTTTTTTTTTTAAATGGTGCCAGTCTGCATGAGATGTGCATTGCTTCCACTTAACATTTTGTTGGCTAAAGCAAGACAAATGGAAGATTTAACTTCACAGGTGTGGAGTTCAATCTGACCATCTGTCTGTTAGAAGGAAAATGGGAGGTAGGTGAGCAGAGATCCGTGAGGAGTCTCACAGCAATATGACACATGATGTCACTGCCCGTCTCCCTCCTCATTGTTTGCTTTTTCTTTCTTTTTACTCCCTTTCTTCTTATCTTTCTGTATTTTTATTTTTCTTTCTGTCTTTTCCTTCCTTCCCTTTCCTCAGTTAGGAAATGATTTTCTGAGAACAAAATGATATAAATTGCAAAAATTCAAATAACACCGAAACATAAAAAAAAATGCCCTATTTCTCTTCTGCCAGATATAGGTAACTCTTGTTTTCTTTTGCTTTTTATCAAGGTAACATTAGTACGCGACACGTATAAATCTTACCACACCCTTCACCAAATGTCCAGGTGTCATTCACCCCAATCATTTGGACCCCTCTACCCATCCCCTAGCTCTTCCTTCACCTCTGGTAACCACCATTCTATTGTTAGAATCTCAGGGTTTGTTTTTATTTTGCTGCTTTGTTTGCTTTTTTCCCTTTATATTCCACAACTGAGTGAAATCATATTGTGTTTGTCTTTCTCCTTCTGACTTATTTCAATAAGCATAACCCCCTCAAGGTCTAGCCATCTTGTCAAGAATGGAAGATTGGGGCCTCCCCTGGTGGCGCAGCGGTTGAGCACTGGGTTGCAAAGCTGCCCGCAGCCTCTGCAGCGCCGGTTCCATCCCTGGCTGCTCCCCGGCCACCAGAGGAGGGTCCCACATGGCGCGCAGACCTCTCCTGCCGCCCGCTGCTCCCCTCAGCAGTGTACCTCCATCCTTCTGCCTGCTCTGCTCCCCGCTCTGGCTCTGGTGAATTCTCTCACCCTTCTGCGCTTCTGACTGTACCCAGTGCTTGTATAAATAAATAAATAAATAAATCTTAAAAAAAAAAAAAGAATGGAAGATTGCATCTTTTTTTAATGACTGAGTAGTATTCCATTGTGTACATGTGCTGCCTCTTCTTTATCCATATCACTGGGTTGTTTCTATATCTTGGCTATAGTGAGTCGTAGTCCAATGAGCAGATGGATGAATATACATTTTTAAATTAGTGCTTTCAGATTCTGTGGGTAAATACACAGAAGTGGAATTACTGGTAGTAATATGATAGTTCTATTTTTAATTTTTTGAAGAACTTCCATACTGTGTCCCACAGTGGCTGTGCCAATTTACATTCCCACCCACAGTTCACGAAGGTTTGTTTTCTCCACATCCTTGCCAATCCTTATTTCTTGACTTTTTGATGTTAGCCATTCTATCTGTGTGAAGTGAAATCTCATTATGGTTTTGATTTGCATTTCCCTAATAAATGATATAGAACATCTTTTCATGTGTCTGTTGGCCATCCGTATGTCCTCTTTGGTGAAATTCCTACTTAGTTCCTCTGCCCATTTTTTAATGACAGAGATAACCATTTAACAGGTGTGCTTAGGGAACATAATTCCAGATCTTCTTTTTTTGACAAAGCAATTATAAATATTACAGTATATTTTAAAATTACAAAAATAGGATCACATAACACATGTTATTTTGCAACTTTTTTATTAACAAAATAACTTGAAGAATACTCTTTGTTTTTAAGTTAGGAAATTATCACTGTGAAATATTAACAACAATCATACATTGAATGCATAGACTGTGCCTCTTGCTATTTCTGGGATGGGGTGCTCCTCACCAAATATGAGTCCCTATCCTCAAGAACTTTGTATTCTATCAAAGATGGCTCTGTGTCTGGTCCCACATCTCTTCCTAATAGTTGTGATACCTTAAGCAGATGATATCTTGGCATTATTGAGTCTGTGTACATTTTTTTTCCAAACAAAAATTTCATGGGGTGGCCCATGTGTTCTCACCATATCAATGGGTCTGATTCTATTTGTATTAGGTTCTGTATTGTAGCAATCAACAGACAATGACTCCCAACAACTGGAATTTGATGAAAAAATTAATTAGAAGAATATTGTGTAGCTCAGAGACCAGAAAGAAGAGTTGAATTGTCTTGTCTGGGGAAGTGCAGAAACCACGGGTTTGTGGGGTTCTTGACAGTAGAAACTCATGAGACAATTATGTAGGGTTTTGCTATGGGTGACTCAGCTCCAACAACCTTCCCTGCTGGGTTTCTTTGTAGGAAATTAAGCTTTCCAGGACAGAGAAGCTTAGTGGCCTTGCTTTGGTCAGCAGTTTACTCCTCTGACCAGAGGAATCTGAGCACTAGTGATTGACACCCTACTGGTACCAACTGGCATGGATGTGGGCAGTTCCCCAAGGCAAAAGGAGGTGCTATTAGAAGAAGGAAAAAAGCACGGCTGACTCAATCAAAAGTGGGTGTTCATTGAATGAAGTTCCTCCTTTATCTTTTTTCCTTCTCTTACTTTCTTTTATGAACATTCTTGATTCTGTTTTTCCTTTACCAATCAATGTCTTTTTAAAAAAGATTTATTTATTTATGCATACAAGAACTAGGGTACAGGCCATAGGTGTGGGGGGGCTAAGAGGATTCACCAGAGTCAGAGTGGGGAGCAGAACAGGCAGATTGTGAAATACACTGCTGAGGGGAGCAGCGGGCGAGTCAGGAGAGGTCTGCTGCACCATGAGGTAGCTCCCTGGCTGGGAATCAAACTTGGGCTGCGGATAGCTTCATAGGTTGTGTCTTAACTCCTTGCACCACTGGGGAGGCCCTACCTATCAATTTCTTAAGTTTGGCAGTAAATCATAGGCTTTGTTTAATTGAACTAGAAGGGTTTAAAGGTCTGAGAGTCTCTAAACTTTTCTCTGATGCTTCTGCATCACATTCAACTATTTTTCGACATATGGCATATCAATATTGCAATGTTTCTCTCTTTTTCATGTTTTTCTGAAAGGTAAAATTGAAAACTTAAATTTGCTTGCCACACTGTTTATCTTAGTGATAACTAAAAACAAGCAAGATGATCAAGAAGGAATTGGTTAGATCAATCATGTTGTCTCTTCCACAGCAATATCACCCAGTGACTCAATGCCCTTGAAAAAAATTATAGAACCTTTGGAGACACTGATGAAAGATATGGGCTCCCTCTATAAAATGCACATACATTTTGCCTATAATTTGTCATTAATGTTTTGGGTTTTCACAAACCCAGTAAAAGTTTACCTGTAAATCCAATTGTGGTTCATAACCACTTTATGTACTCTTGATGTAATAAAATACTGTGAAGTGTTAATTATGATATGAATATACACTGACTATGAAAAATTATTCAAAATATATATTATATAAGAAAAAATGGATAACATGATCACCCCTATAGCATTGACCCTTACTTTGGGAAAAGAAAGAACAGTTCATGTAAGTGTGTATGCATGCAATGTTTATACATGTATGTGTGTTTATATATGTGTATATGTATACTATAAATGCTATATGTATATGTGTACATATATTCATATACACATGGAGAATATATATGTATATACACAGTGACATTATGAGTCATTTTGCAGGAAAACACTAAAAGCATTCCTCTCTGGTGGGTAAATTGTAGATTTTGTTTCTTTCTTAAAATTGTAATTTCTAATTTATTTTAAATGGACATATTTAAAAAGATAGCAATAAAGAGTGATAAAGGAAATATATGCTTTAGTGACTTAATGCTCAATCTTTTTATTCTGTCTGTTTTTCTTAGCTTTCTAATTAATGGTACCAATATTGGGAAAAGTGAATAAAAGAAGGTTCTATATCAAGCACCACAGAGAATTTTAAGGGTTAAATCTATATTTTAAATGTTTTCTCATCATAATCATTGCCTTTATTATCATTGTTCAAGTGACACTTCCTTTTTGTTTTCAGGAGTCACATATATGTTATAAGATAAAACATAAGAATGTGTGATTTTGAAAGTGAAATTTCTTTATGAATTCCTCCCTTGACTCCAATAAGAACCATAATTGGTTTATGTATATATACACATGCACAGTTTATTTCTTAATAAATAAAAATAGAATTGACTTGTATTACAATATTTACAATGTGCTTTTTTCCAAGTAAAATTTATTTTGGATACCTATGTCTGCTCATGGAACTCAATCTCATTGCTTTGAACACGTTCATAGAATTCAGCTACAAGGATACATTATAACTTACATACAACCTCTGTGCCATAGAGCTGGTCTTCCAAAATAATGAAAAATATTGTAATGAAAATTCATATATATACATCTTTGTACTTTGTGAAGGTATTTTTGTAGTATAGATACCTAGAAATGAATTATTATTTACATTTTTTGACAAGGTAACTGATCTGCAGACCCCGTTTCTTAGTGCATGGGTCCTTCTGAGATGGTGACAGTGTAAGGAGATTAGTTTCCAAATGGCTATGGGTTGAAGGTGCTGAAAACTCCTGATTGACTGAGCAGTTTCAATGTTAAGAAAATATGATTTCCTGAGCCCATACAATTACATATCGGTTAGAGGAAAACATATCCCTGGAGAGTGTATATCTCTACTCCATCTTCTTTTTTTTCTCTACTTGAGAAGCAGAAGGATCCAGTGACTCTTTGAGACAATATAAAGGCTGTAATGAGTATGCCAGGTGACTATGTTGACAGTAAAAAGAGGTAAAGATCAAATAAAAAACTTCTTGTTTGGGTTATTAAACAAACTAATTGTATATTTGACCTCAAAGGTATCAAATGCTATTGAGCCTCTCCTCCTATATCTGCAGAAATCTGCCCCCAAATCAAAAAAATCCCCTTTCTTAAGCCTTATAGCTTAAGAATTCCAGCAGCAATACAGAAATGTTTATCAAAATCAAACCAAGACAACTATACAATGGAATGTTATGCATTCATAAAAATAAACTAAGATACATACAGTATCACAGATCACTTTTCTAAAAACCTTGAGTAAAAAAAGTCAAGATACAAAAGAATTCACACATTGTAATTCCTGGTCATTTATTAATGCATACAAATTATTTCAACTCTTCTTGGTTTAATGGAACAAAATAATCTTTTATTGTTCATGGCTTCTGGGGGTCAGATATTTAGAAGGGGGTGAGAGAAGTCCTGGAGGTTGGTTATCTGAACCACCTTGGTAGAATGTGAGAAGAGACCACCAGGAAATTTGAATCACTGGGGCCATCTTGGAAGTCGGTCACCATAATTTCATTTATCTAGAGCCCCAAAATAATTTATAGGGCCTCCCTGATGGCTCAGGAGGTTGAGCGCAGCACTGTGAAGTTTTCCACAGCCTCTGCAGTGCCGGTTCGATCCCCGCCAGCCTCGGAGCAACCCACATGGCCAGCAGACCTCTCCTGTCTCACCCACTGCTCCCCTCAGCAGTGTGTTTCGTCAGTCTGCCTGTTCTGTTCCCCGCTCTGTCTCTGGCGGATCCTATCACCCTCCCGCACATCTGGCCTATACCCCAGGATCTTGTATAAATAAAATAAATCTTAAAAAATTTTATATTGTTGGGGGTATGTGCATACATAAGTATTAGGTCGATTGAAGAAAAGAAAGAAATGATTGCTATAGCAATTCCTCCTCATCTCTTGGAGGAAAGACATTGAGAGTAGACAGGATCATTACTTGTAAAAGAATATATTTATGTGTTATGCACTTTTCCAAAGTATAATAATTACAAGAGAACTTCTTTTAAAAAATAGTTAAAACAAAAGAAGAAAACTGACAAGAGATACAGAAAACATTCTTTTTCTCTGTTGTGCCTCAAAAATAGGATCAGTGGATTCCTAAACACTAATTTAAAGTATGACCAAAAGACGAATAACAACAACTCCAGCAAAGATTAGCACTAATAATAATATAAAATTAGCCAACAGTTCTTATGAACTCCAGACAATATTATTAGTTCTACTTTACAAATAAGGAAATTGAGAATTAACATAACTGTTTGTTTTTGTCTAAATTAAACAAATTTGGAACTCTTTAGCTGGATTAATCAACTAGTCTATCCCAGTGTGACGGTACAAAGGAAGTACTTAATTGATATTTTTAAATGAGTAAATAAATACAGATTTATTTATTTTGTTTATTTTATGAAAATCTGTGTGGAGCATGGCCTACGTGCTTGCCATTGCAGTCCCTTGATCTTCCCCTCTTATCTAGGAGAGGTAAGTCCCTGGAGACCTTCTATTCTTCATTTGCCCTGAGGCCAGACATTTTCTAGTTTCCTAACTGTTGAGTTTTGACCCCTGGAGTTTTCTATTTTAGCATGCTACTATGGCAAATTAATTCAACAGTGGTACATTGAACTCCTATTCCTACTAGGTTCAAATATGTTTTACTGGAAAACTGACAGATGAGTCCGTGTCTTTTAAAGCTTCCTGACAGCTTTTTATGTTAACATAGTCAGGAACATCAATTCCCTTGAGGTTTACCCCCCATCACCTTCATGAGAGGAAGTGTGTATGCATCTTGGCTTATTTTGGTTTCTGATTTAAGTTCCTCTAATAAGTGCTAAATATGATTTATTCAGCTATTTTCCAGCATGATATTCCTCCAAATCATCCACTAGCAAGTCTGAACGTGTCCTCTTGTTTTAATGAAGAGATCTCAGAATCCTTATCAGCAGTGCTCCTGGGACACAGGCTAAATTCTACTCTGATAAATCAATTCAGTTGAGAATAGAGCCCTAGTGATGGAGGTAAAGTTTGTTGAATCAATATTTGCTTCATGTATAAAAGGACACAGTGAAGCCATCCTAAAAATCTTGTTTTCATTTGCATCATTATTGCTGTCATTACAAAAGGAACAAGTGGAAGTTTATTAGAAAACATATTTTCTTTTATCTGATGGCTAGTTGTTCACATATAAAACAGTTATTGAATATCTACTGTAGACATGGGCCCAGCCCATAAGGAGCTCACAGTGTAGCAAGAATAACTGTGTGTTGTGTGTGTGTGTGTTTATGCACACATGTGATTGTATGTGATGGTGTTGAATGGGTATAGAAAATTAAGTAGATAATGCTATACAGGTATTTGGGGAACTCAATGATGGGGTTCCTAAACCAATTTGTGGATCTGGTAAAGGTTGGTAGAGTTGAGCAAGGTTCCTGGAAAGGGCAATACGAGCTGAATTCTATTTTTTAAAAAAGATTTATTTATTTATGCACACAAGAACAGGCCAGAGGTGTGTGTTGGGGTAAGAGGATTCACCAGAGACATAGTGGGGAACAGAACAGTCAGATTGACTGAAATACACTGCCAAGGGGAACAGTGAGTAACACATGAGAGGTCTGCTGCACCATGTGGGTAGCTCCCTGACCGGGGATCGAACTCATGCTGCAGTGGCTGTGGATAGCGTCATAGGTTGTGTCTTAACGCCTTGCACCACCAGGGAGGCCCATGACCTGAATTTTAAAGGCTAAATAAATATGTTGGGCAAAGGGGGTAAAGTACTCCAGACAAAGACAAAACAGCTTGTTTTTTTCTAGGTTTCAAGCATTTTGTGGTTATTGGAATATTTAATATAGATGGCAAGGAATGATCTAGAGAAAGTCAAGAGGAACAGGAGGACCTGAGACATGGAGCAGTGGGTGTTCAATGTTAAAGAACCTCATCTTTATTCTGTAACAGTGGGAATTCTGAAAGGACTTAAAATAGGGAAAATATAAGATGAAATTTGTGTTCAAGAAAGTACCCTCTTGGAAAACATTTCAAAAATGTGGATGCTTTTGGGCCAAGCAATTCAATTTCTAGGAAATTATGTGGATGTGAGCAAAGATTTAACTGCTAGGACAGTAGTAAAATTATCTTTACCAATGACAATGAAAAACTGAAAACCATCCAAAGGTCCGGCAATGAAGAGATTAGAAAAATAAATTTTGGTATATTAATGTAGAGAAGAGCATTACATATTTTATTTTTTTAAAAGATTTCTTTTAATTTATTTATACTTACAAGAACTGGGATATAGGCCAGAGGTTCAGGGAGGGGGTGAGGGTGAGAGGATTCACCAAAAACAGTGGGGAGCAGAACAGCCTGATCTACTGAAATACATTGCTGAGGGGAGCAGCGGACAAGACAGGAGAGGTCTGCTGCACCATGTGGGTTAGCTCCCTGGCCAGTCGGTAATTGAACTCGTGCTGCAGTGGCTAGTGAAGGCTTGATAGTGCTGAGACCTGCGCCACCAGGGAGGCCCACATTACATATTTTAAAAACATAAAAGAATATTATAGAGAAGGATAGCTGCTCATAATGCATAGAAGGGAAAAGGTAGGTGATAAAGTAGAATACTCAGTATGAGCTCCTTTGAATATCTATTATGATTGTATCTAAGTGTTTATAGCATATAGCTAGGTAGAAATATCTCCAAATATCATGGGTTCTTAAAGTTGTTTTCTTTCTTTTAATTACTTTTCCTCACCTAGTTTTGTGATTGTCTAATTTTATAATAATAAATATTATTAGTTTTCTAATTAGATAAATCTACATGAAACATTTTACATAAAAGCTAGTAACTTCATTTTGGTTGCTGTTTAGGGAATACCTTTCTTCTTTTTACTATATTATCTCATGAAATATTTCCTTCTTACTTCAATTTTGTGACGTCAGAGACCTTGCAACAACAATGAAAAGCATGACCTTCAGTCTTTTTCTCCATTTGGCTTGCAGTCACAAAGTCCATCTCTGGGTCAAAGCATTCTTCCTCCAAAGCCTTAGTAGCTGCGGGGTGGCAGCAACCTGCATCCAAGGGCCTGCCTTTGGGGTTCATGAACTACAAAAGTACTCTTGGCATTCCCCTTCCCTTCTGTGCCTTGGCTTTTGGACTTCTGGATCCATCTTGTCCAATTTTAGGAGGAATCCTGTCAAGTTGGTTTGTTTAGTTAGTTAGAAGCCCCCATTCTTGATATCTGATCACCATCCTTATCTCCCACCACCCTCCAGATAGTATCTGACTACCCTAACTTGCCTTCAACAAGAATCCTGCTAGGGCTTCCCCGGTGGCGCAGCGGTTGAGCGCTGGGTTGCAAAACTGCCCGCAGCCTCTGCAGCGCCGGTTCGATCCCCGGCTGCTTCTCGGCCACCGGAGGAGGGTCCCACATGGTGCGCAGACCTCTCCTGCCGCCCGCTGCTCCCCTCAGCAGTGTACTTCGGTCCTTCTGCCTGCTCTGCTCCCCGCTCTGGCTCTGGTGAATTCTCTCACCCTCCCGCGCTTCTGACTGTACCCAGTGCTTGTATAAATAAATAAATAAATAAATCTTAAAAAAAAAAAAAAAAAAAAGAATCCTGCTAGGTCCATTTAGCAAAAAATACCCTATTCTCTTAGTAATTGCCTGTCTGCTGATCACCCCACCCCACCCCCATTCTGCTCCTTGGTATAAAATATCCAACTTTTCCTTGCTGTCTGTATTCAGGGTTGAGCCTAATCTCATCTCTACTGCAAAACCCCATTGCGCTATTCAGTCCCCCTGGTTAAGCCTGACTTGCCATTCTTTAACAAATGTCAAAATATTTTTTCCTTAACAGATTTTTAAAAAGCTAAACCACCTTCAAGACCCTGATCAGCCTTTAATCCTGGTGACTTTTCAGTTACCCTATTGCAAACAGCTTTCTTGAGAATCCGCAGAATTCTGTTTCCAGTTTTTAAAATCACCCTCCAGATCTGTCTGTTCCTAATCTGTTACCTTTTATTTTCAGATCTACATTTCTCAGACTTTGCATTGCTTTCCTATTAATCATTCTCTTTTATCTTTTTTCTAGCCTCATTTTGGTACCCTTCTCTTTGTTGTGCTGTCTTTCAGCCTGATGATATTATCCCTTTAAGTGGGAGTTCTAAACTTTCCAGGTGCTAAGAAATAGCTGCGGAGATTGCTAGAATGACAAGTTCTCAATCCTAACTCTGATTTAGTAGTTTTCATTCTGGACTGGGAAATCTGAATTTTAAGTGGTACCCACGTAATTCTGATGGACAGTCTTAGACTAACTAACACTTTGAGAAGGGCACACCACTTACCTCCCCTCTCCTGTCTATAGCAGCTCTAGAAAACTGCATTATGTCAGCACTTACAATAACAAAAGATTTAGAAGACCAGGCTCCCAGAGGAACAATAGGCCACTGGGTGGGAGGGATGGATGTGCATGACACTTGTGAAGTTGCTGGTGACATTTTGAATATATTCTTATTTTTTTGTTAAAAATGGCTACAACTGGACCTCCCTGGTGGTGCAAGGGGTTAAGATGCAACCTATGAAACTATCTGCAGCCACTGCAGCACGAGTGCGATCCCCTGCCAGGGAGCTGCCCACAGGGCACAGTAGACCTCTCCTGTCTCATCCACTGCTCCCCTCAGCAGACTGAACAGTCAGTCTGCCTGTTCTGTTCCCACTCTGTCTCTGGTGAATCCTCTCACCCCCCACACCTCTGGCCTGTACCCCAGTTCTTGTATGAATAAATAAATAAATCTTAAAAAAAAAAAGAATGGCTACAACTTTCATCAGATTCTGAAAGAAATCTATTATCCAAAAAGTTGAAAGGCCTAAAAAGCCACTGAGCAGATTTAAAACTTGAAAATTATCTTCCCAGTCGACATGTTTCAAACCTGAACTTTGTGTAGTGTAGAATGTTTTCTTCAGGCAGCCTGTGTCTCAGCATGTAATCTGCTGCCTTGGCATTTACAGCGAGAACATAATGGTAGGAGGATGGTACAGAGAACTTGTCTACTGACCACCTTGTCCTCGCACCCCATCACCCTTTTCCCTTAGCGTTTTTTGTTATTTACAGTATTCTTCATCTGGACCTGTCTTACTTCTTTTTAGGTAACTGACTATTCTCATTACTGTTCAATCCTGTGCTTATTAGACTACATATCAAATAAAATGAACAAGAGTCGATATAGGTTATATATTTTTAAAGGTGTGTGGGTAAACATTTTTGGACTCCTATCCACATAATTGAATTTATTGCTGACAAGGGCTGCAAGATGGTTTTTTGTTTTTAGGCTCTAGAGTGGTGAGAAAGGGTACTGATGGCTGTGGGTGCTCAGGATTCCTTGCAATTAGGTCTCCATTGATTTCACCAGTGAAATCAAGGCTTGACCTTGGACTAGAGGATAAATAGGTGAAGTAGTCTGGACTTTGCTGGATCCATTCCAGTGGTGGGTGGTTGTGGCTATACCCACTTCCCAGAGGCAGCATTTTGACAGCTGGATATTGTGTCCAGTGTCAGAGGTTCTGTGATGTTATTGATGGGAAGGTGGAACTGGTGGTGAGGCAAAGACTAGCCCAGATCTGTGGCATAAATTTTAGAGCTGTTCCTAGTTGCACAAATTCTGTGCCAGCTTCAGCTGCCCTTCCCGATGATCTGTGAGCTACCCTGCACACTTTCAGTAATTTCTGCCTAAATTAACCATAGTCAGTTACTCTCAGGTCTTTCCGCCAAACACCCTGCTTCCATATCTTCCTTCTATCCATTTTCCCTTTTTTAATCATATGCCTTTTAATCTAATTTTATCAGCAGTTATATCCCATTAAAATCATTATGACAGGGCCTCCCTGGTGGTGCAAGGGGTTAAGACAGAACCTATGAAGCTAGCCGCAGCCTCTGCAGCACAAGTTCGATCCCCAGCCAGCCTGGGAGCAACCTACAACGCGCAGCAGACCTCTCCTGACTCCCCCACTGCTCCCCTCAGCAGTGTACTTTGGTCAATCTGCCTGTTCTGTTTCCCACTCTGTGTCTGGGCCTGTACCCCAGCTCTTGTATGCATAAATAAATAAATCTTTTTAAAAAACAAAATTATTATGACAGTTTCCTTTCTTTCTCTTTTATATTTTTTGGGAGAGCTTTTATTCATTCATTCTCTTTTAATCATACACAAAATAGATTAGTAAACTTTTATCACAAAATAGAATAGTAAACTTCTGTAACATATCACCCAGTTTCAACATTTTATTGCTCATGTTTCATTTTTCCTTTCCACACTTTTGAGGATGGAAAAAGAAGAATAGCTCCCGGATATTGTACCATCTTATCCATAAATACTTTCTATGTACCTCTAACAGATAAGAACTTTAAAAATTATGTTAAGAACAATACCAAGATCACACTTAATGGAATTAACAATACTTTAATATCATGCAATTCAGTCCAAGTTCAGACTCTCCCAATTTTCTCCAAAATAAACTCACACAATTGGTTTGTGTAAATCAGGCTCCATATAAAGTCTGCACAATGTATTCATTAAAGGAATACATATTTTTTTCCCAATTCATTTTTAAAATTGAGATATAACTCATTCATATAAACTGTAAATTAAATCTTAAATGTTTTAAAATCTAAAGCAGTTTCTCCTTCCCCTTTACTGGATACCACTTATTCTTTGAAGAATTTCTCAATGTCTTGTAGAATTTCTCAATTCCTGGGTTTGTCTGATTGTATCCTCAGGAACTATTAACAAGTTCCTCCCTCATTTTTTTTCCCCCCTGTAAATTGGTGGTTCACTCTAGGATCTCAATTAGACTGTTTTCATGTTTTTTTAACCCTAGATTTTTCCTTTATTTATTTATTTATAAAATATTTATTTATGTATACAAGAACTGGGGTACAGGCCAGAGGTTGGGGGGGTGAGAGGATTCATCAGAGACAGATTAGGGAACAGAACAGGCAGATTGACTGAAATACACTGCTGATGCAGGCAGCAGGCGACACAGGAGAGGCCTGCTGTGTCATGTGGGTCACCTCACTGGATGGGGGATCAAACTCTGCTGCGGTAGCTTCGGATTGCTTCATAGTGCTGATGCTTAACCCCTTGTGCCACCAGGGAGGCCCCTAGATTTTTCCTTTAAACAGAATTTCGTAGTCACATCTCTTCCAAGACTTCCTCACTTCAGACCTTTCCCTGCCTTCAGTGGTTGTTCCTTCCTCAAACACCTGTAACATTTTTCTATCACTCTCTTTATGAAATCATTTTCATTTTTATTTTATTCATGAAGATGAGGCCATGTTCTGAATATAACGGCTACACGTGGCTCGTCACTGCTATTTCCCCCATATCTAGAACAATATGTGGCTGGCCCATACACCCATTATTTTCTGCTGCTTAGCATTTGCTGACTAATTTGTGGTTTCTCATTGTGCTTCAAGTCTTTTTTTTTTTTTTTCTTCAAATTTATTTACTTATGCATACAAGAACTAGGATACAGGCCAGAGGTGAGGGGGGTTGAGAGGATTCATCAGAGACAGAGTGGGGAACAGCACAGGCAGACTGAGTGAAATACACTGCTGAGGGGAGTAGTGGGTGAGACAGGAGAGCTGTGCTGCGCCATGTAAGTAGCTCCCTGGCTGGCCAAGGATTGAACTCCTGCTGCAGAGGCTTCAGATAGCTTCACAGTGCTGTGCTTAACCCCTTGCGCCACCAGGGAGGCCCTGTGCTTCAAGTCTTGATTAAACTCCTGGACTGTGGGCTTTTGAGGGCAGGAAATCCAATGCATTCTTATAGTTCAGATACCTAACACAATGCCATTTTTAAGACTAACGTATGTTCAAAAGTGCATATTAAAATGAAGATCCTTGTCTATCTATCCTTACTGGATTTGTACGATCTTAAACAATCGGTGCTTGTGACAAGTATTTTTAAAGAAGCAAATTATTATACAAATATAGACCATTATATTAATGATAACAATTATAATGTCCACCTATTGTTTTTGTTTTTTTAATATGCTGTCTTCATTGAAATGTAAGACTTTTATTACTTCTTCTTCATCATCTTTTTTGTTTTTTTAGAAGAGTTATCTATTACAGGGTTTAACTATTAAAGAAGGGTGATTATAGGGCCCATATATCAGGTGGCCAGCTTTTCATTATGCAATTAGTGACATGGCAGTCCTTTGAAATGTGTCCTTTTAAAATAGTGAAAGTTTTTAAGGGTGATTACTCAAAGCATTTTTGATTCTAAGTGACCAAAGCCTAAACTAATATAGTTCTAGCTACAACAAACAAACAGAAAGCCCCCACAAAAACAACAACCTACAAAAACCCTTCTTTTTGGTTCATATATCCTGGAAATCCAAAAAATATCTGATTTCAGGTATGGTTGTGTCAAGGAATCAAAACTATTATTACACTTTTCTATTTCTGAGATTTGCCTGTTTCTGCTCTCTTTGATTGCAGATCTTATCTCATTTTTTCTCATTTTTTATTACCTTCCCTATGTGGAAACTAGGGAAACTTAGTTTTAAGTTTCTTTCTCTCCAGCATTTTGCTTCCAAAGTTTAGACAGTCTTCTGCTATAGCAGAAATGTCCCAGGAAGGACTTCTTTTTGTCATGTTAGTGCTCTGTTGAACCCTAGAGGAATCACTGGGACTAAGGAAATGGATTTAGGTCAGGATTAGGTCACTTACCCACTTCTATTGGGTGGCAGATTCCTGAATTAAGAGTAGGATGAACACAAGGAAAAGTGTAGGGAAAAACATAGCAGTGACCTGTGTGTATTTTTGGGAGGTCTCTGCTCAGAGCTCTGCATCCTAGGGCTCGCTCTGGAAGGACCACAAAGCTGAAGATAAGTCCAGGGGTCTTCATTATCTTTGCAGTTTTTTCTCCTTTAGGTTTGTTTGGTCTCCTAAGTCCAGCAGGTCACATTTGGATAGAATGAATGACATAATGGACTTTTTCATTACAATTCTAAAGATGGTAAGAAACATAATTTTAACATAAACTCCTTATTAGTTTTCAGAGGGTCAATAAACCCAAAACAGAAACAGAATCTTTTTCGTATTTCTATTTTCTGGGAATTCATCCACTGCTTTCCTCACTAAAAAGCTTCTTGACAACACAAGGGTAAAAAGACTCAGGTGTTTATCAATAGGGGTACCACTGTGAAATTTGGACAAGAAAGTTTGTCATTATGCAAGATGTATAGTATCTTTATGCCATACTCCTTAAATGGCTCTAATACCCCCCCCCCAGTTATTATGATAATCGACCCCTTTTCCCACATTCCAAGCACAGGTTGAGAATCAAGATAAGATAGGTGTCCAGATTGAATGTTCTCTTCATGTTTCACCTTTCCTCTTCTGGCAGAGGTGTAATCTTTACTTTAACATCTAATTTCTAGAAGTCTATCAAGGATTCTGGGATCTCACAATCAGAAAGGACACAAAAGTCCACTTTTCTCAGGCGTGTTCAGATATTTTGTCATATTTTATTATTATGGTGAAAAACCTAAAAAATATATTTTGGGGATTAATTTTTTAAAGAATTATTTATTTATGCATACAAGAGCTGGGGTACAGGCCAGAGGTGTGGGGAGTGAGAGGATTCACCAGAGACAGAGTGGGGAACAGAACAGTCAGATTGATCAAAGTACACTGCAGAGGGGAGCGGCAGGCGAGTCAGGAGAGGTCTGCTGCGCCACGTGGGTTGCTCCCTGGCTTGCCAGGAATTGAACTCATGCTGCAGTGGCAGCGGATTGCTTCATAGGTTGTGTCTTAACCCTTGCACCACCAGGGAGGCCCTGGGGATTAAGTGTTATTAGGGATTTTGGTAATTGCTACTGTAACATTGTGTACATCCGGTAGCCGCCCCCAGCCCCCCAATTGACTTGAGATTCTCAACCCTAAAATCAGTCGTCCCAACTGGAGATCGATGTAAAATTAAAATGTGTAGATGCCCAACTCCTGGGAGATGCCCAACCATTAGTCTAATTTCCTAAGAGTTTTCTCCTAGAATGATCAGTTAGTTTATTACTTCTGAAAGGACAAACTTATAGATGAGATGTTAGTTTGAAAAGAATCTCTTCAAGATCTAATAAATAAAACAATGACTATTTTGCATAATTTTTATAGATTACAAAGTTTTCTCTTGCATTCGACCTTGCAACATCCTAAAACAGGTTTGCTCATCCTCTCTTTTATAAATGAAGAAAATCGAAGTTCTTTTTTAAAAGAAGTTTCTTACATCATTGTTCACTTTTGCGCAATATTTGCTTTCTCCCCTAATGTGTAGTTGTAGTCTCCATTAAGTCTCCTTCCACCACAGTAACATGACCATAACCATAGTCTCTTATGCCCTTCCTTCCCCTGTTTGCGAAAATCGAGGCTTTTAACTCTAATCGCCACCCTCTAGCTCTCTACTGCCTCCCCTCCCTGATGCCTAAAGACACTTAAAAAAAAAAAAAAAAAAAAAAAAAGGAATGCATCCTACTGAAACCATTCAGAGGGAAGGACTGGAAGTATAAACGTGTCGCGACCGATCTTGTTATTCTCTTACCTGAGTGCCCGAGGCAGGAAGTTGACACTTGTATTATTTATGTACCCCACAACTTTACTTATGAAATATCAGGACAATCTTCTTTGAACTTCCAGCCAACTGAGAAATTAAAAGCAGACAGTGAGCACGCTGTTTTGTAACTTTGTGCTTTTTAATTTAACCGAACCTTTCAAGTGCTGCTTTAGATTACAAGTGGCTAATTGGACAAAGGGAAAGACCCACTCAGCTGGATGAAGAGTGTTGCAAAAGCCCAGACTGAGTTACAGTAAAGGAACGCATAACACTTTCTACAATAACATCTTAATTACAAAGTGAAGGAAAGTTCCTTCATTCTGTTCCAATCTGAGCACAAGTTGAGATGTCGCAGCAGCGCTGGAAAGCAAAGGAGGTCCTTTCAATTTCAGGGAGACTTAAAGGCTAAAACTTTCTAGTGTCAAAACCCTTTACTATTATTTTTTTTTGTAAGAACTTGTGCCCTCGCAAATGTCTGAACCGGGAGAAGGGGTGCCGTAGGAGAGCAGGACAGAGTCCGTTCCTATTAATACAGGAAAGCCAAGTCTGTACCCTTGAAGCGAGTGGGGAGAGAGCAGCGAGAGGAGCTGCTGACATTGACAATGAATCCAAACAGAGTTGCACTAGCTGTGTCCACCACGTTGCCGCTGCTGCCGCCTGGCCTTCTGGGAACTGTAGTTCTTTGGGGGAGCGCTTCCCCTGGCAAGTGCCGAATGCCCCGCCCCGGCCGAACTACAGATCCCAGGCTGCGCAGGCCGCCGGCCCCTCCCGCGCGGGTGCCAGTGTAAACTCACCGCGCCGGGGCGGGCAGCCGCGCGCGGACCAGCGGTCTGAGCTCGGTACTGCGCGGGGGCTCACGGCTCGCGGCACCCAGGCCGGGCTACCTTCCCTCCGCGCGCCGCCTCTCCTCTCACTTTCGAATAGTGGAAGGACAAGAAGCGGGAGCCATGCAGTCGGAGTCGGGTATCGTGCCGGATTTCGAAGTCGGGGAGGAGTTTCACGAAGAGCCCAAAACCTATTACGAACTCAAAAGTCAACCCCTGAAGAGCAGGTGAGTGGTGACAGCTGGAGGGAGGCGCCGCGGGCGGCCGGAGTGCCCCGCGCCTCCCACCCTGGGGCGGGGATTGTCGCCCGCCTGGCTCTAGGACAAGGACCCCGTGCCCTTGCCTCCGGGCAGAGGGCGAGCTGCCCCCCGCACTTGGGGGCCGCGTCCTCCCGTCCCGCGCGCTTCTGAGTGTCTACACCTGCGCGCACTTAGGGTGCTCAGCTGGCTCCCCGGGATCGCCTGCCGGGCCAAGGGGATCCGGGACTGGGGATACCAGCTGCTGAGACCGGGTGGGGGCTGGGGATCGATCAGGCGCAGAGGTGGGGGAGGAGCAGCACCTGGCCGGGACGTTGTCCGGGTGGGAAGAGGGTAGAGGAGTTTCTAGTGAACCCCGTTTTCTGAAGATCCCTGTGGGCTAAGGACTCCGAGAGGGATAGATTGGGGTTGATTGACGCGATGTCCGAGGGAAGCTATTAGCTGGTCTGTTGGCGCCTCTTAGGAGTCCGGCAGTCCCGCCCCTCAGGGAAAACCCGCCCCTGGCCGCCCCAGGTGAGGGTTTCCTAGGACCCGCCTCTCACCTTTCGGCTGCACTTGAGCTCGGCAGGGGCGGGGCGGGGCGGGGCAGGGCGGGGCGGGGCGGGTGCGGAGGGGCAAGAGGTGGGCGTGCCTCCTTTATCCTATTTTACTTTGGGAAATGGAGACCCGTTCAAACCCAGGCCTGCTCAGGCGGCGAGACACTTGGGGACTGGAAGGTATTGGGAGTATCCTCTGTTTGTTGGAGGCACGTGTTTAATTCGCTGGGGATTTCAAAACTTTTTACGAGAGGACTGAAGATACTCCCTTGTCTGGTGCCCCACCACTTCCAGTGTCCACTCCCCCACTGCAAACCTCCCCACTGGTCTGTCAGAGTAGGTTGGTGTCTTTTTATCTGCCCTGAGGCCACCCGGATATTTCCATTGTTTACTAAGAGGGAGGTGGTCTTTTGAGGCTGAGATAGTAGGGAAGTGTTATTTTCACCCCTCTTAACTGTAAGCTGAGAGAGGGCTACAACTGGCAGCCTTCAGTGCTTCTGCCCATCTCAAACTTTCCTGCCTACTCTCAGTGCACAGGGCCTGGCTGAATGGGTCTGGCTGGTAGAGAGGGAAAGGGTCCTGAAAATGGGGGTGAATGAAGAAGGGCAATTGAAGCAGCAGTGAGGGGGTGTAATCTTTTGTTTCTGGGGTATTCGGGGCTGGTACTTGCTTGAATGGGAACTGGAGCCACTTCCTTCAGACTGTGTCACACTTAATCCAAGGTAGGGAAGAAAATCTGGGAACAGCACATTTACTGACTGGTTGCTGAAGCAGTCTCTTTGCAGATGCTTCAGGGAGATTGGAAGGAAACCTCTATGCAGTTAGACACATACAACCCGCCTTTGCTTGGTGATTTCTCTTCATAATGGCCGTTTTGTGTATGAGCATAGATTGTGTTTGTTGGGGGTTGGGGGTTTTGAGTAATATTGTGTAAAGGGTATTGTTGGTTATGCTCATTGGGCTTTATCTGCATTTGGTTGAAGGGACCAGTGTTTTACCAAGCAGTCTCAGCTTTTGCTTCTATAAGCAAATGCTTACATGACCAGAAAGAGGGAGAGTGTGTATGTGCATGTGCACACGCATAGCTGGAAAGAAATGAACTAACTGGACTGCTTGGAACATTTTTGATGGTAGCTGATACATAACATTAAATGAGTTTGAGAGTGATGAAAATGCCATCTGCAGAGAAAAACCCAGATGAATGCTTTGAAACTCATGTTGAAAGATTTGGGCCTGTTCTTTTTCCCAGTCGGCAAAATATTAATTGCAAGTGGGGTGAACATTAACAGTAGCTAGCTAGCACGTGTAAGGAAAAATGTGGGTAAGTGGGAAGAAAGGGCTTCACACGTTGCAGCTAGAAACAGGTGCAGGACAGAACCGGTATGGAGAGGAAGGCTAAATTAAAAAAGTTGTTGTAAAACTTGTCTGTGGAGCAGACACATGCTCTTTGAAATAAACCAGTTAAATAAAATCTGTGAATAAATATATGGGGATGACAAAATTTCCCTATACTGTTTTCCACAGTTGTCTAACGTATTGTCATCGACATCTGTTGTGTGACTTTAAAAGGGCTACACGTTCAAGTCTTCATCATTTCTTTTTGTCTTAAGTCTTTGTCTCATTTCTTGTACATTGGCTGTAAAAAGGTGAAATTGAAAAGCTAAGACTGCTGAAGCCATTTTCTCTCTCAGTTATATTCTCTGGATTGCCTCTTAGAGTTGAAAATATGTCTAGAATTCGCCCACTTGTCACCAGCTCCTCTGCTACCACTTTTGTTCAAACCACCAGCAGTCCTCACTTGGGATATTGGTCTCCTGCCTTTCACCCTCACCTGTTTTCAGTGCATTTTTAACCCGGTAACCATAATGTTCCTGTTAAAACTGATTCTCAACCAGGGGGTGATTGTGACCCTCAAGGGTCATTTTGGCTGTGTGTCTGGGTATCTGAAGTGGGTTTTTGGTTGTAACAATGGAAGAATATTGGTCCTCGCCTCTAGTAAACTGGAAATCAGGGATACTTCCAGATAGTCTCTGGTACAAGGGCAGTCCCCTAAATAAAGAATTATCTGGTCCCAAATTGTCAATGGTGTGAAGGTTGAGATACCTTGTGTTAAAGCATGTCATATCTTATAATTCTCTACACAAAGCCCTTCAATGGATTCTAGGTTCAGTAAAACTTAAGATCATTAAAATGTCACAAGGCATCCTATATAGAGTCAAGCTCTGACTTTTTCTCTTGCTGCCACTCTTCTATCTCTCTCTGCTCCAGCCAGGCTGGTTTCCTCCTGTTCCTGGAACTCTTAAGTCTTTGTATGTTATACTTGTTGATCCCTCCTGGAGTGCCATTTTGCTTACTCCCCCAACTTTAAGTCTTCCTTTAATGTCACTCCCAAGCTTACCTGGCCTATGCTGTTTAAAACTGCTATTCCTCCAAATGCACTGCTTCCTTGCCAGGCTCAATTGTTTCCAAAATACTTACAACCTACTCTATAATTTTTCAGTATATTATGTTTATTTCATGTTTTCCACACTAGACTGGAAGTGCCCAAGGAGCAGGGATTTCCTTCTTTTCCTTGTTTGCTGTTGTGTCCCCAGAACCCAGAACAGTGTTTCTTTATAGTGGTGCTGTTATAGAGCAACCCCGATATTAAACAGGTTCCTGGCTGTGGGTCCTCACCCGCGCGCTTTAAAGGAACTTATGAATACTCTACTACAGACACAAACAAAAAGGTTAATAAAAGGTTTATTTACTAGAGAAAAAAAAATAAGGAAAATGTACAACTCAAAAAAAAAAAAATAGGGAAATAAAGTCTTTAATGCGTCCTACCCGATCCGACGACCTGGAAACCCAAAGTCACTCTCAAAACTGGCCGGACGCTGCGAGCTGGTGAAAAGCCCAAAAATGGGGTCCCCCAAAGCCCACTTGTCTGCCTTTTCTATCCACCTGGCTGCTTAACCCCACCCTCAGGTCCCAGCCACCTTCCCTTTGGTGGTGATGGAATTTGGAGTTCCCAGTGTCTTTGGCTTTGACCTGGGGTGGGGGTGGAGTCCACAAAGCCTATATGGAAATAGCTTTGGGACATCCTTTTCCCCCTAACAGTGCCATTGACATTTTGGGCTGGATAACTCTTTGTTGTGGGTCTGTCCTGGGCATTGCAGGATGTTCAGCTGCAGCCCTGGATTCTACCTACCAGTAGCTTCCATCCCCCAGTTCTCACAACCAAAATTATCTCCCAGCATTGGCAAAATGTTCATGCAGCAGAATCCCCCCTGTTCAGAATGACTGTCCTAGTGCAGTACGTGGCACAATACTGATTTGTTGTTTGAATACCCTCAGGATGAAGTGTTTGGCCTTGGTTTTTGCATTCAATATTGTTTCTTTTAAAATAAGTATCTGCCAGAGTGTTTCTACATTCTTCATCTGTTATAAGCTTAGCTATGCAAGTATTTGTTGAAGAGAGACATTTCCTTCCTAAAGCAAACCCACTGACCTTTAGAAATGGAAAACTGTTGGATTTAGATTATGTGAACTCCATTCTGGTCATTTATTTTTTTTTTTTTTTTTTTTTTTTTTATAGAGGCATGTTTTTATTTATTTGTTTGTTTGTTTTGTTTATACATGCACTGGGTACAGTCAGAAGCGTGGGTGGGAGGGTGAGAGAATTCACCAGAGCCAGAGCGGGGAGCAGAGCAGGCAGAAGGACCGAAGTACACTGCTGAGGGGAGCAGCGGGCGGCAGGAGAGGTCTGCGCGCCATGTGGGACCCTCCTCTGGTGGCCGGGGAGCAGCCGGGGATCGAACCGGCGTCGCAGAGGCCACGGGCAGCTTCGCAACCCAGCGCTCAACCGCTGCGCCACCAGGGAGGCCCTCCATTCTGGTCATTTAATTGACAAAATGGTGTCATAGGAAGTCAGGTACTATGAGAAAATGTTCTAATGGATAATTGTTTGCATTTGGTGCCCCCAACAAGGTTTTTGAAACTTTTATGTCTTCTGAGAATGAGCTCTGACTGGTGGGTGGCAGAGGAAAAGTGCTGATGTCAAAGGTGAATCCAGAATTCACAGATCAGAGTCACATCAGGGAGACAAATGTGGAACTGTTGAATGAGCTGCAAGGAGTAGAGGAACACTGCACGGGGTCTTGGGACCTGAAGACAATGACATAAAGCTTCTTTCAGGTTCATGGGCCTTTGGTTTACTTGCTGCTAAATTGTGGTTTTGTAGTTGCTAAGGCCCTTTTCCTGGACAGGCTTCATACTCCTAGTTTCTTCTCAAAATATTAGTGATGCTTTAGACAATGGTTATTTAACTTCCTGCAAATTAGAAATGAGAGCGAAAGTGAGTATTAGCTTCATACAGGCAGGACAGGATGATACAGGCAGGACGGGATGCGGCACTGCTTCCTAGATCTTGATTCATAGAGAGGTGTGTAAAGTGCTCACAGGTTGGTGGTGAATTGAGAAAGACAAGGACTGTTGTGTCATGTGCACACTCACACACATCTTGTGGTCTAAGTCCACTGCTATTTCTCGGATTCTGCAATTTTTTTCTCTTGCCTCCTATTAAAATATGCCTTCTTTTATGAAATGATAATCCATTCTTGGCAAAGCAAAACTTAATTACTTTTTGGTTTATAAACATTTTCTTGATTCTTCTGGTATGTCTAATCTGCAGGTAGCCTCTAACAAAAATGATTAAGATGATTGTTCTGGTATCACTGTCTGTCCCTAACTACCTGGGTGACCTCTTATTTCAATTTCCTCACCAGGCAGCTGGGGATCTGCTTCCTGAGGTTCTTAGCATTAACTGTAGTAAAGGAATAGTTTGGTGCTTGGCACATAGTGCTCAGGAAATGTTAGCAGATGTTGTTCTTGCAGTTATTTTCTTATTACTTAGTTCTGTCATATCAGAATGTTTTTGTGTTTCTTTAACTCTGGATTTCTTTTGTTAGGCCAATGATATTATGCAATAAAAACACCCCAATTTTTTGCTTTCCTCCTGAGAAATTTCCTCCTGATAAATTTCTGGCATTTGATATTTTTGGTCCAACCCATGACAATTTCTTTCTGCTCCTTTAAAAAAAAGTGGCTTTGGCATCAGAGTATATATAAAAATTCATATTCAGCACCTCCCTTTTGAGTCCCAAGTTAATACCAATAAGCAAAACTGACATTTATGTGCATGTACTAGGTACTAGGCCCTGTTTGAATTGTTTGTGCATGTGTTAACGTGGACTTTGCAAAACCTACATGACTTGATAATAAGAAATATAGACATTAATGATATTAATTATAATTTTACAAACAGGTTACACTTCTACAGAACTACTGTATGCTAGGAAGATTCAAAATATTTCACTTGTATTAGCTCAGTTAATTCTCACTTCAATCTAGGGTGTATGTGTTTTTATTACTCATTTTATGGAGAAAGAAACTGAGGCATAGCAAGTAGATGAGTTTGGAGTTAAGCCTAGGCTGTCTCTGGGACCCCACGATCGTCCACTAGTCTGTAGGCACACTCTGCATGATGCCTTCTTGGTCAGTGATGGCTGGTGATCCCCATATTTAGCCTAGGTTCGTAGCAGGCTCTAGGTTTGTGTGTTTGCACTTACGACGTTTTTGCAGTGGTGATATCACCTAAAGACCCATTTCTCAGAACATACCCTGTTGTTAAGTGCCACATGCCTGTGTAGTATTGTGTAAAAGGCATGCTCTTGTCCACTGGCCTATGCTGCTGTGTAAGGGGCACTACACAACTATGGGGAATGCCAGGGTGCCTCATGCTGTGTGTTTTCCAAACTCCCAGCAGGAGAGAAGGAAAGAACACATGGATCTGACTAGACTCACAGTACAGAGTGTGATCACATGGGAAGGTAGGATTCAGCAGTGATGAATTAATAGAGAAACTGGGGGGGGGGGATTTTATGAACAGATAGGGATATTTGAGTTAACCTTGAGAGTTAAGCAATACTTAAAACGTATTTCTCTACAACATTAAACATAGGCCCAAACATAGGGTTTTGGCTTGCCTTTTAGACTTCTAATCTGACTTCTAATCTGACTCTTAAATCTTCCTTGTGGTCTGTGGACATGAGGTGGTCGCCGAGAGACTCGGTACACTTAGACTCAGAGGAATCTGTGCTTAAGTGCTGTGTAAAGTGGGGTCAATAGAACTGTCCTCGGGGGTTGGTAGAAGTTTTAAAACAGATAAAATGTGTAAAACTGCTTTGCAGAGTCCCTGCTACATGTTAGTAAGTAGTATCCATTCCTTTGCTATTTCACCTTGATAACCATTTTTTCCCTTCTGGTAACAATAATTAAAACATGTAGAGAATTTGTATCTAAAGCGAAATAGACAAGATTGAGGTGCCCCAACCTGGCAGATGTTCAAAATGAATTATGCAGATTAATTTTATGGTTTGATTAGATGGAAAACTTGATTAAAGTGGGATTCTAAGTGTTGGTTTTGTGTGTTATTGGAGATTTCCTTTTTCCGTGTACTGCTATTTATAGAATTTATTTAAGTGTATGTGTGTGTGTTTTTAATTCCCTTTGAGTTCTGCAGTGCAGTTTGCACAGGCTGATGTTTATATCTGCTCCAGTTGTGCAAGAAGTGGAAAATATCCTTTTTTTAGAACAGGTCACATGTGCTTACTGTCAGGAATAGGACCTCAGTGTAAAAAAATGTATCTTGGGACAAATCAAACTTACTAAATTTCTCTCTCCAACTGCTTTGTTTCAGAACTGGCAGTATTAGGATAAATAATAGGGAAAAAAATCCTTGACTGAATTTTTTTTTGGTCATTTTTCAAGGACAGTAAGCAAGAGTTTCAGTTGTTTTGTGTGTGTACAAAGTACATAAGTGTACTTTGCCGCTAGTTTTGTCTCATCAAGTAAATTATAAAAATATGTTTGAGTCAACTCCAAATATGCATTTTTTGGGGGAAAAAATAATCAAGAAGATAGGTCAAAGATATTAAAGGCAGTCACCATGGGCATGTGGTATTTTCAAGTTTATGAGAAGGTTTTTGCCAGTCTAGTGAACTTTGTTTCTATACTCTAGGACTAAGAATTACAGCAAGTTATGAATTCTGCCTCTTTATTGGGGCAGGTGAGAGAGCCCAGCCCAGGTAGATCTGCAGGCAGGTCTGGATTCTCCACTGAAATATCTTCTCACCTCCTCTCAACCCTTTCCTGAGGATTTAGAGAGGGGGACCAGGTTCCTCATCTCCCTAGTTGGTTGTTAAACATCTTCGGTATTTCTTAGCTTCATCTTTCCCTCTGATCTTTCATGCGTGCCATGAAGACTACGGAAGTACATCTTTCCAGTGTTCATGGGAGATGTCTGCCCTGAGGTTCAGGGCACTGAGACTCTTCTCTTCAGTGGCCAGTGTTTCTGGGACTTCTCACATGTCAGGCACTGCGTGGAGTATATTACAGGTATATTGCAGGTGGCAGCTCTTAGGCAGGTTCCATCCAGGCAGGACATTGGCCCAGGCTAACCTGGCAGGGATGCAGTGCTGTGAGGGAGCAATGGTAGAAAATGCCACAGGGCATTAGGTAATACCTCAGAATCAGGAGACCCTCTTGCCTCCCTAGGGTGCTTCTGAAATGTTCCCCAAACTCTTTAAGCAGAGGTAATATACTTTTGGGGACAGATAGATCTGGGTTTATTTACTTCTTTTCCTTTCCCTTCTTCTTTTCTCTCCCTCCTCACAACAGTTAGTAGGTGCTCATTGTATCAGACTCCATGCTGGCCCTGGGAGGCAAACATAGAACCAGACAGACAGGCTTTGTGCTAGCAAGGTGGCGCTTCCATTTTTGTTCACTAGTAATAAACCGAATAAATGAATGAGATAATTTTTGCTGCTATGAAAATGTAATGGAGTGTTACTGATACATCGTGGCTGGGAAATAAAGGGGCTTTATTAGATTAGATCCTCAGAAATGCTCTCATGAAGGAAGTGACTTGAGGCAAGACCTGAAAGTCTGAAATAGATCTATGAAACTTGTCACTACCACTCACTAACTGTATGACTTGAAAAAGTGACCCCTCCTCTCTGCACCTCAGTTCTCTCTTTTGTCAAATGGGCCAAAGTTTACCTGGCAAGATTGCTGTGAAGATAAAAGGTAATGCATGAAAAGCTGCCACTGTCAGGCTCAACCTCATAGGTGTCCCAGACAGGACTGGTTTGAGGTAATTTGAGGATAATCTATGAATGGTGGAGGAAGAAATACAGACATTACTCTTTCCTGCAAGTGTTTATAACTTGGTCTTCAGTGTTCTCCTAATGTTGAATGAGTCAGAGATTTATGTTTGTCTTTATAAATTTAATCATGGGTTAAAACTAGACATGAGTCTTGGCAATTTTATTATCTGTTTTTTCTTCTGGGATCATCTTACCAGAGTTGTCCCCTTGGTCTTCTAATTGTTGTTGTGTTGAGATCATTCATATCTGCCCATACACACCTCACATTTAACCTTGAGATGATTTTTTGGCAGGATTTTGAATTACTCTGGTATAAAGGAGCGGTCCAAGTCATTTGGGTTTAAGACATGAAACCAAAGATTGATTTAACAAAATAAACATGTACACACAAAAATAGTCCATATAGAACTCCTGACTCCTAGTCCTGTGTTTTGAGCCTGAGATCACACTTCCTGTCTATACTGATGTGAAAATGTCAGTGTTGGTACACAAATGAAAAAGAAGAAGCCTCTCCCTTTCATGCCCCTCAAGCTTTCGTCAACATTGACATCCCCAGGCAATGGCATGTTTTTAATTCAACTACTTACAAACAATCTTCAAAGTATTCAAATTTCAGTAGCTGTGTTTTTGATTCAAATATCCATGGAGTTGTAACACTCAGAAGGAACAATCTTGGGTTTTTCAGGAACAAATCTTTTAAATCCAAATGCAGTGAGTTATAGACCTGGTAGACTCTGTTCTTCTATAAGAAAATTGTGGGCTATTGAGTAGTTTTTCAAAGACTTCTGTGGACTTTGCCTTCCCCAATCCTGCCTCCTCCCTAAAGTGGGATTACTCGCTGAATCAGTTCCATACATTTATCTGTTTTCCATGTGATCAGGGCAGTATAGGATAGTGGCCTTCCTCACTTGTGAGTGCACAGTGATTTTATTTGTAAAACAGATTTTCCTTCTGGGCAGCTTAATTTGCTTTGGTGAAAAAAGGATTTGGCAGAGAAGATTCATTTAGCCTGATGGTGGAAGTTTGCCATGAAATTCTGAAATGACCAATGGATAGAAATGCTATTTTCACTTTGGTAATTTTATTGTAAAGTATTCCTAAATAGTACCTGGTTCTGTGTTTTCCAAACATAGATGTATGTTTGAAATGCATGTTTCTCAAAACCTACATTTTATTTTTATAACTGGAGATTTGAGGTTTGGTCAAAGGAAGAGCACATGAAAATCCTAAAGGTGATTTTTGCTATTTATTCATTGCTTAGCACAGTCCTTATAAAGTCTACCAGAAGACCTCAATGGGATGTGACCACATGGTTCATCTTGCACGCATCTGTCTCAGGCAGGTGGAGAGGGTATCTACAACTTTGTCCATGAATGGGAAAGAACTATGGGTGCTTGGATGGTGGGGGTGGGTGGTAACTTCCATCTGAGGAAGTGAGAACCTATTCCCCTAAATCACAGACAGTTTTGTAAGCCAATGTTACCTCAATAAAAGAAAACAAAAAAGCAAGTCTAGGCCTCCCCGGTGGCGCAGCGGTTGAGCGCTGGGTTGCGAAGCTGCCCGCGGCCTCTGCGGCGCTGGTTCGATTCCCGGGTGCTCCCGGCCACCAGAGGAGGGTCCCACATGGCGCGCAGACCCCTCCTGCCGCCCGCTGCTCCCTCAGCAGTGTACTTCGGTCCTTCTGCCTGCTCTGCTCCCCGCTCTGGCTCTGGTGAATTCTCTCACCCTCCGCGCTTCTGACTGTACCCAGTGCATGTATAAACAAAAACAAACAAACAAATAAATAAATAAATAAAACATGCCTCTATTAAAAAAAAAAAAAAAGCAAGTCTATATGAACAGATACACAGAAATGTCATTGGTCAAATAATACCAATTTCATCGCCATGAAAGGGTCTGGGGTTTTTTTTTTTTTTTTTTTTAGCACTTGGATTTTTTTAGCAAAAGATGGAAAAGTATTATTTCAGGATCAGTTTTTCTCTATTGTGTGCCTGAGCCTGAGTAACTACACTGTTTTATTTTAGAACATTGTTACCTCAGCCAATAGAACCCTTTGCAACTAATTTATAATGCTTTTGGCAGAGAATGGCTATAAATAAACATGAAATAGTACTGATCAGCTAGGGTCACTTCTTTGAAAGGAAGGGGATGGCACCAACTATGCATTCTTGAAAATTCTATTTATTTATTTTTAAAGGAAGAGTTTATAGTAGCTTATGTAAAATAGCCCCTAAACAGAAACAACCTGCATGGTTCCTGGTGACATTCCAAATCAAAGTTTGTCTGTTTGCTTCAAGGAAGTATGCTTGGAGAGTGGTTTATGGGCCACGGGTTTGTGATGCCTTGGACAATCAGAGCATAGACTTTGTGGAACCACTCCTTGCATCATCTTAGCATGGCCATGTATCTACTGGTCTTTAGGTAGATAAACACTAATCATTTATCTGGTAAATGCTAGATGTGTAAATGCTAAATGATGGAATCTTGGAATGCAGTTCTCATGATGCTGATTACACATGGAAGCATTAAATCTTTGTTGATTCAGAAATGAATGAAAAGGTGTGATGGCATTTGCTTGGTCATAGTATCACCATCACTAAAATGCATGATTTAACAGCAGGGGACAGAATGTTAAGGGCAATTAATTAGGGGTTTCTTTTTGAGTAGTGATCTTGCATGCTATTCTTTTGACTTAGTGTACCCCTTTTTCTTGCTCTTAGATTCATATACCTAGCATCTTTCTAATCAGTTCTAATTGGAAACCTACTTCCCTATTCTAACATAGTTCTTTTAGTGGACACCTTTATTGTGCTTGTATAAACACACTTTTCCAAAGTCTTGTAATAGCCCCTTTCCACATGTTTTCAGCCCATGTGGTTCAGTTTCTCTAGGAGTGGAGAATTTGACACAGGCCCTGCTATATTTCTTTATCATCGGTATTGGTTTCAGGGAGGTGCACATTGACTAGTGAAAACAAATGCTAAGATTTTGCTCACAGAAACAGGTTCTCCCTTTATTTCCTTGATCTTGGATACATGTAAAACTTGAGCAATAAGCCATACCTTGGAAGCAGAGAAAAACTAAGTCTATATTAGGTTAATGTTAGTAGCTGTAATGCACTGGCAGGCAATAATCATGAAATAGTTCCAGCTTTCCTCCATGCGGCAAATTAAGAACTGAGGCGCCTTCTGTTTTCTGATTTTGCCATTGCTGGATATTCTGACATCTGTGTCCAGCGGTAGAAAGGAAAGAAGAGGAAAAGGCATAACTAATGCCCCAAAATAGCAGGCATTACTTTCGCTTAAATCTTATTGGCAAGGACTAGTCTCATATCTATATTTGGATGGTGGGTGGGAGCTTGAAAATGTAGACTCCAGCTGAGCAACCACACCTCTATTCAAGGAAAGGGAATGCATTTGGTATATATCACTGCCATGGTCTTTGTAGCAGTGTTTCTACCTCTGGATCAGGTGGTGTCTATCCATGGAAGGGATAGGCCTATCCCCAGATGTTTCTGTTATTTAAGTAAGAAATTCTTTTCTAAGTGAACATGGCTAATTTGAATTTTCTGCCATGTGAATGGGGACTGACCGAGCTTATGTCTCTAGCTCACCTCTATACAATGCTTCCTATTCTAAGTTCATTGAGCAAAATCACCACCCCACTTCCCAACAGCAGCACATCCACCACTACCCCCTCTTTAGTGCAGTTGTTTTCAAGATGTGATCCCCAGACCAGCAACTTCAGCATCACTTAGAGACTTGTTAGAAATGCAGATTCTTGAATGCTACCCCAGACCTACTGAATCAGAAATTATTGTGGATAGTTCTGTGTTACAGATGTCTGTGTTTTAACAGGGTGTGCTGATGTACACTCAGGTTTGAGAACCACTGTCCTAATGCTTTTATCATAAATTTTAAGTCTCCATATTGAATTATTCTTATATTGCTGTTTTGGAGTGAAAAATTCCCTAGATTAGAATACATTTAAAAAAATGGGGTGTTGCATATTATGGTCAAGCCAGAAATGATCACTGGGAATTACTCACTGATTGAAAAGAAATAAAAGGAAACTCCCTTTTAGAAAGTTAGCTATCAAGTTGATTTCAGTGAACCAAGTAGGATTCTTGATTGTTTAAATACGATCTCTTAGTGACTTGAAGTTAACTTAGCATTACTAACATAAGAACCCTGGTCCCTGAGCATGATCCCTTCTGGTTCCATCCATGTTGCTGCAAACTGCATGTGTTTATCTTTTTTGAATGCTGAGTAATATTCCATTGTGTATATGTACCACATCTTCTTGATCCAGTCATCTATTTTTGGGCATTTGGGTTGCTTCCATAGCTTAGCTATTGTAAATAGTGCTGCTATAAACATAGGGGTGCAGGTGCCCTTGGGAATTACTGTTTCTGTGTCATTTGGGTAAATACCTAGGAGTGGAATTGCTGGATCATATGGAAGCTCTATGTTTAGTAGTTCAAGAAATCTCCACACAGCTTTCCATAGTGGTTGGACCAGTTTGCACTCCCAGAGAAATAAGTCAGAAAGAAAAAGAAAAATACCGGATGGTCTCACTCATAGCAGGAATTTAGAAAACCTAAATAAGAGACCAGGAAAAAGACTAATCAATACAAAGTAAAAATCAAAATCAACAAGCAACTATAAACCAGAGACACACTACAGGGGCGGGGGAGGGAAGGGTGGGAAAAGGAAGGACTAGAGTCAAAATAAGGGGGGGGGTGTGCAATTGTATGGGGGAATATAACCAAAATGAAAATGCACACATTGTGCAAAGATGAAAAAAGATGTAAGAATTATATAAAATAAAATATTAAAAAAAAAAAGAACCCTGGTCCCAATCTCAAAAGAGGGTCGTAGTTTAACCTAGACAAAAATAGTGTGATACTTGAAGCATACTGCAGTCACTTGACTGAAAGATTTGGTTGAGAAACAGGGTGATGGTGGTTTTAAGCTTGCCCACATGACCAAATTGTTTTTCACAAAACTTCTGCTGAATAAAATTTGAAATACGACTGTCAGCCTGTTTTCCCGTCTTAATGAATTCCAGACAGTTTGTGGAGTGTGGGAGCTTCCAAAACAGAGGGGCGGGATGGCTGTGCACAGCCAGAATCTGTTTTGTCATATAAGGGTGTCCTGACATAAGAGGCTTTGCCCTTATTCTGATTCTGAACCATTCACTTTTCTGAGGAGACGTATAGACTGTGAGAAGAAAAGCCCGTGGAAAATTTTCAGATGCCTTATTTACAGGAAAATTTATAGGGAAATTCAACCAACCTCTATGTTTAATCCTTTAGATCCAGGCAACTTGAATTTTTTTTCTTTTGGTGCATGTTGACCATCTCCAGAGAAAAATATTTGACCTGTTCTTGCTGTGAACTGGTTGAAAGCTCTGACCAGTCTATTAAATCTAAAATTCTGGGCTTAAGCTTCAGAATAAGAT
This sequence comes from Talpa occidentalis, assembly GCF_014898055.3. NCBI lineage: Eukaryota > Metazoa > Chordata > Mammalia > Eulipotyphla > Talpidae > Talpa > Talpa occidentalis. Next base: position 51,558,548 of record NW_023600993.1, read on the forward strand.
GATGTTTTAACTTAAACTTCAATTTGACCATCTACTAGCTTTTATTCTTTTTAATCCTTGAACAAGTTATTATTGTAAACTCTGTTTCAACAGAGACTAAGTGGGGTTCATGAATAATAATATGATCTAAGATATAAGGTGATTGTGTGGATTGAATGAAATATGTGGGTAAAGTGCTCAACCCAAGCCTGGCACTTAGTTATTCCTCAGTAGCTAAAGTTTCCTCATTCTGGTTCCCTCTATCCACAGCATCGAAATTTTTGACTTGAAATGAAATTTTTGTGTTAAATACTTTAATAAAGAGGAAGCAAGACTACAATGATGTAAGAAAAAATTAATAAAAAAATGAAAAAGAAGGAAAAGAAGAGAGTACTTAGAAGTGAAGGGGGCTAACCAATCTCTAGGTCAGGTAATTAATATTAGGCCTTAGAGAGCTGATGTAGGTCAAGTAGTGGTGAACTGTGAGATACTTAACAGGGAGGTGTTTAAAACTGGCACGTGCTAGTTACTGGTAAGGCGTTACTTTTGTTGCCAGGACAATCTTTGTCTTTATCAACGTGTTTCTTTTCGTCATAATTATAGACTATAGCTAGGTGGAAGAATAAATAGTAAGATGCATTAATTGGAGTTTCACAACACTGCAGTGTAGCAGACAGCTCCATCCCTGTCTCCACACCAGTATCTAACCATCATGTTTCAGCTTTTCCTATTTTATCTTTTCACATTTAACAGGACAGTCTCTCTGTATAGTTATCTTTATCCAATACAAGCCATAATCCCCTGAATTCTTGAACCTTAAAACCCTTATATCTTTTACCTTTCTAAAAATTTTCCCTCCTAGTAGCTATTTAGAGACTTGAATCTAAGTTGTAAATTATTTTTTTAACAACACCAATAGGGATTTGTTTTTCTTCCAGCTGTGCTAAGAAAATGGACAAATAAGAATTGTTTGTGTTAAAGATGTGAAACTTGATGTTTTGGCATATGTGTGCAATGGGAAATCATCACCCCAGTCAGATAACTTGCTTTCTTGTTTATTATGAAATTTCTTTCCAAGCCGCTTGCTCAATTGGTCACTAGAAAGCAGAAAGGGCGACTAGCCTGGATATTAACTATATTTCTCAAGAGAGGAGGTCTCAGTGTATTGCACACATAAGCAGTTGCCGTCATCAGGTATCACATAGACGTACTATATATTCCTCAAGGGTCCCTGCCTCACAGGAGTGCAGTGAAGCTTCAGTGAGGTGATGAGAATGTCCCAGTAGATGTGGCTGCAGCTGCTCTACATTGTTTTCTGCTTCCTTACTACATTGCTGTCCACTTTGGCCTGCTGCTGTGTTCTTGTGCCATCAACTGCTGCTGTTGTCATTAGAATATAAGGAAGAAGTGGCTTCAGAATGGAAGAAGTGGCTAGTCTGTTCAGGTGCTGTTGACTTTTCTATTACTTTATCACTATTAAGGACATAGGTAACAATTTAATTCTCCATCACTTAAGAACACCCAACCATGTAGTTAATTCTAAAAGTACATCTCGAATGCCTGGGATATAAACTGCAAATTTTGAAACCTATATTAGGACTTGGTGTTACCTGGGAATTTGCTAGACCACTTCCCCCAACTCTCAGCTCTGTGTGTGCAGAGGAATGAGAACTCATTCAATTTAGCAATGAGTGGGAAGCATCTTATACCAGAATCCAGACATACACTCATACAGTATACACAGGATTCTTGTGTTAGCATTTTTCAAAGTATTTGCAGCTCCCTCTGATATTGTCATTACCATTTGAATCATGATTTGGGTTAAACAGTTCTGGCCATGAGTTTTATAAAGAAACAGAAAATCACCATTTCCCTCTTTCCATATGGTTGAAATTAACACACTTTTAGTGAAGCAAAAAACATTTAGAGCTGGATGCTTTAAAGTGAGAGCCAGTGTGCTTGGAGAATTAATGAGCACAGGAGAGGATGAAGTGTAAGAAAGATGGGCTCTGAACTCTGCATGTTAGCCAGAGAACAGAGTGAGTCAGCTGTGTAGGCTGGAGTTGAGAGTTCGGACACCATAACTAGGCAACAATCCAGGCATAAAAAAATGGGAGTTTTCAGAGTAGATTTATTTCTTGGGTATCTAAATAGGTGGATGTTCAGAGAGCTCACTCTCATTTTTTTCAGAGTCATGGTTTGGGCCTCATGGCAAGATCCTTGGGCAAATTTTCCTTGCCCTATGAGGTAAAATGATATTCAGTAAATATTTATTGAGCCTATGGAGGAGTCAGGAGATAACTGTGAGCAAAAAGAGACAACCTTAAATCACCGTTGCCTTGGGTTGGCTGTTGAGTGCTGATGTAGATCTAAGGTTAGATGCTCAAGGGCCAGGGGAACTCCTTCTGGGGGAGAAAGAGAACCCTAGTCATGAATACTAGGAAATATATATAAGACAGACTTTACCTGTCACTTCGTTTGAGGTCCTTGTTTAATAATGTGTATTTTAGCAAATCAAGCATCTCTTGCCTTTAAACAGCTGATGGGTAATATTTCATTGTCTGTTATTCCTCCCTTGAAAGAGACCCCATGAGAACGGGGAATTTGTTGGTTCACTGGGCATCTCAGGATCTAGGTAGTGATTATCCTATAAATATTTTTTGAGTAAAGAATGACTAAAAGGGGTGAAGAGTTACTGGTGTGCTGAAAAGAATCAGTAACTTTTGGCATATCTCTGTTAAAGTCTTCCGTGAAATTTTGTAAGAAATTATCTTGACTATTTTTTATTAGCTATAGATGTATAGTTTCGTTGCGCCTCATTTTTCTCATCTAAAATATAGGGTAACAGTATTTTCTTCTTGGAATAGCTGTGAAGATGTTACAAGGTAATATATAAATCCTATTCTATGTAAATGCTCAATGCATTTAAGTTAGCAAGGGCAGTGATTGTTGTTATTAAGATTGGTGCTAAAAGATAAAATAAAAATAGTCAATTCTCATTATTTGAGGTAGTTTATATTATACAAAGTCATCATGAACATTTAATTAATAGATACTGAACAATTGGCCCTGGAGGAAGTACAGGGTTAGGTTCCTATACCCCTGGTCACTACCTTTTTGTCAACTGATCTATACCTAACCTTGTTTTATGAATGTTTCTATCTAGTGACCCTTTATTTAACTTCATTAACATTGAAGTTATAGCCAAAGCTCCTCATTCATGCCTGAACCAAGCTCTCTTAACACTGTATTATTTTGGAAAGGTATATTACAGCCTTTGTGCGCATAGCAACTCTATAGACCATTTAAGCACTAGGGTTGGGGGTCTCCTTGAATAATGAAGTCACCAACAGAAAACACGAAAATGCAAAAAGTGCTCAAAAAGAACACTTTTTTGAGAACTGAGATAAGAAACTAAAGTGTCACCTTGTTTGACTTCAGTGGGAAACGTATGAGTTGGGTCATTGAAAATTTTTGCCTTTCTGCCTGTGTCTGTAAATGACTACAAAATACTGCAAATATTGATTCTGGGGTTCCAGATAAATTTTATCGAGTAGGTAAATTTGCAAATAGGGAGTTCATGAATAATGAGAATTAACTGTATTAAAAATTGTTTTCTTGCATCTTTCTCTAGTAATTCTTCTCTGAACTTAAAAATGTACTCACTGGGGAAAACATTATCTACTTCAATATTGTGCGTGATGCCACTTTAATAAAGCTTTTCCAGGAGCCCAATCTCACATTTTTATGAGTTTGTTTGCCAATAAAAATGGCCGGCCAGTTACATATCTTTAAAGTTAAGTGGGACTTTACTATTTATATATGCAACTCTTTCGTTGGATACAATTTCTGCTGCTCTTTAGGAAGACTGAGTGTGAGTGAGGACCTAGGAAAAGAGCAGAAACATTTTAGGGTTTGTTGAAGAATCTATTGTGGAACCAAGCATAAGTATTCTTAGCCATTGCTTTGTCATTTTGTGTGTAACTGCCATTTTAGAATTTCAGGTCTTGCTGTCCCGGGAAAAGACTGCATTCCAGAGTTTGACCCCCACCTCACTCTGATCTTATCTAAGTCAGCTAGCCACAGTGGAGCTGAGCAATTCAGGCCACTAATAGGGTCAAACTAGCCATAAAATAGAGCTGCATCTTGATGTCACCAATCAGCTCAAAAACTGAAACTGTGCACCCACCGTTGTTAGGAAATGCACCTGTGTAACCAATGAACGTTTGCCAACATGATTTAATTTTTAGAGATCTGCTTGTAACCCTATATAAGATCCCTGTTCCCTTTGTTCAGGGCTCCCGACCTCCGCAGTTATATCGGTGCGTGTGGTGGGCCCGGACTTGAGCCCATAATAAACTCCTTTATGTTCTTGCAGCGGCTGTCTGTGTGTCCTTGGGGCTGCACTGGTCGACGCTGGGCACAACACTATCAGAAAGCAAAAATACTGGTGTAGACAGATTTTGAAGTAACCAGCCTCAGTTTACGCAGGGTTTAGAGGGTAAAGGTGATGCTTCTGAGTTCTCAGTGTATTGAGAATTAGCATATAATAGTTGTCAGCAGTCATTATTATAATTATCAATTGAGTACTTGTTGGAAGTGCTTGGAATTCTTTTAGGAAGGAGAGAAGAAAAGACTTGTTTTCAGTAGGTCCCATAGTTTCCATTTCCACA